>NC_036838.1:50909024-50976836 GCF_002910315.2 Salvelinus sp. IW2-2015
CTGGGCCTGTACGGTGTTCTCCCTCCCTCTCCGTCGAGCTCAACACAAGTCTGCTCAACACATTAAACAACTTAAACCTACTGTCAGAATGGGATAACGCAAATGCAGCCATCACCGTGAGTTATGCCATTCAGGTCAGTTGAGGGTTCATGAGAATAATACAAATCATATCTAAAATGGACCTGGGAAATAGAATTGCATCATAAAACTGTGAGAGAATGATGGAGGCCTGGAAATGTAGGAAATCTCTTCACCAAGAATTCCCACAAAAAAAAAAAGAGGCATGTGATCGTGTCTCAGTGTAATCAAGGTATGACTATTGTTATTGTCAAGTACAAATCTCTTTTTGGGCTTAGTTGTGGTACATTTTTAGTGTACAAATGATTATAATTATGTAATGCCCCCCCCACCACCATCCGCGCCAACAAAAATAGGCCCGCGGCTGAATCTAGTTGCTTACCCCTGCTTTAGGGTGCTCTGCTTCCATCAGAATCCGGCAGTGATGAGGTGAAGTCCTGAGGGGGTCGTGTTGTTCATATGTTCCGTTGGAGGAGAGCGAGGTTTGGTCTTTAACACATGGAGACATCTCCTCTATGACCTATGACCTGCCCCAGGATGCTGGGGACACAGACTCCACCCCAGGGTGACCGACACACCCCTGGGACTGTGAGTAATGGTGTCTGGTCAGCCAGGTGGCGTACTTTATGAAGAGAAGACAGACAGGAGGAAGACAGTCAGTGTGCCTCAGAGATGCTTTACAAACCCTTATCCAGTTCAGAGAGATTAGAAGAGACTGGAATACAGATCATATCCAGCCCCTAATCTACCCGCCATTCAGATTCCCCCTGAATCGACCCACCAGAATCCAGGATTACTCCTCACATAATGTCCTTTCCAGAAATGTACTTAGCAGTTTCTCCATTTTTCCCAGAGGAGCTGACGCAGTTCCAGACGGGCTGCACAACAGCCGCTCTGTTGAAGGGAGCTGGGCTGGCTGGGAGCTGCTGGGTACCGCTGGATGAATGAATGTGGACCTTTAAGAGTGCTTATGCACGCACACACACAACCAACCACCACAAACCCCACAAAGGCCGCCGTTTGCCACCAGAATTTAAAAAAACCCCCCATGTCCCCAATTGGCAAGGAGTTTTGGACTCCAAAGGCAGCCCACCGCCCCACTCATGGAAAGAAAGTTACGCTGCCAAAAACAAAAACCAAAGAAAACAAACCCCAAAAACCCCCCAGGAAACACCAAACCACCCACAAACCACACTGTTCATTTCCACTAAACAAGAAACCAAACACCAGGGGGGGAAAACACAACCCACACACCACACTGGGCATTTTCACTTACACAAAAACAACCCCAAAAACCCAGGGAACCCAAACAACCACCAAACACCCACCACTGTCATTTCACTTTACCCAAGACAACCCCCAAAAACCCAGGGGGAAACACCCCAAAAACCCACAAACCCACACCCTGGTCCATTCCCCCAACTAACCCAAGGGGACAAAACCCCAAAAAAAACCCAGGAAAAAAAAAACCCACCAAACCACACCCACCCCACCACTGTCCCCAATTTCACTACAAAGACAAAACCAAAAACCCCAGGGAAAGCCCAACAACCAACACCCCACAACACTGGGTCATTTCACTTACAAGAAACCCAAAACCCAGGGGAAACACCAACCCAAACCACCCACCAACCCCACTTTGGTCATTCCACACCAAAGAAAACCAAAAAAAAACCCCAGAGAACCCAACCATAACCACCACAAACACTGTCATTCCAACTACAAGAACGAAAACCCCAAAACCCCAGGGGAACCACAACCACACCACACACTTGTATCATTCACTACAAGGACAGGACCAAAAACCCAGGGAAACCACAAACCCACCACCACACTGTCATTTCAAACTACAAGACAACAAAAACCCAGGGAACAACAACCCACACCAACACTTCATTTCACTACGCAACACTAACCCAGGAACACACACACACAACTATCCACAGACAAAAACACCAGAACCACAACCAAACCCAAAACACTGTCATTCACTACAAAAGACAACCAAAAACCCCAGGGAACCACAACCACAACCACACCACTGTCATTCCACTACCAAGACAACCCCAAAAAACCCAGGCCAACAAACACTGCACACTAAACACCACCGAACACAACCGACACTGTCATCACTTACAAGAACAACCAACCCGGGAAACAACCACCCACTGTATGTCGAAGAACACAACCCAGACACAACCCAACACCCACTTTGTCGATCCCACTAAACAGAACAACCCAAAACCCAGGAAACACAACCACACCACCACTGTCATTCCATACAAAAGACAACCCAAAACCAGGGAACACGCAAAACTCACAACTAGCACACTGTTCATTCCACTACAGAGACAACCAACCCAGGGAAAACACCAACCACACACACCAACTTGTTTCATTCACTACCAAACAAGGACCAAAACCCAGGGAACACAACCACACCCCACCAAACACTGCATTACACTACAAGAGAAACCTTAACAACTCAACTATCTGGAAAAAAACAACGTTACTTCTCATCCATTCAGGCTCACCTGATACACCTTATATGAAACTAACCCATTAGGCCAAATGGCCCAGTCTCCAATCTGGGGGATATGGACCATTTACCAAGCGTTGGCAAGCCTGGAAGGCTATAGTTACACAGAGGGAACCCTTCCCCTGGGGTGCGGGCTTCACATCGCAAAACTGAAGGGGAATTCCAAAAAACCCACCTGAAGCAACCCCCCACTATTAATTTACAGTTGTTTGAGCCACACATTAATTACAGTTCCTGTTTAGGAGCACCCACATAATTACCCCAGTCTGTTTATTTGAGGCACCCCAACCTATTAAAGAACAGTTCTGTTTTATGAGCACCACTATTAAATACAAGAGTGTTTATGAGCCAAAAACCACTTATTAATTTAACAGTATGGTTAATGAGCACCACTATTAATTACCAGCTGTTTTCTGAGGCCACCCCACATTAATTACCCAAGGTCTGTTTTATGAGCACCACTATTAATACAGTCTGTTTATGAGCACCACTATTAATACAGTCTGTTTATGAGCACCACTATTAATACAGTCTGTTTATGAGCACTCATCGTGTTTCTTGGATGTTCACGTGATTCTTATCCACTCAGCACCACTGTATGTTACTGGTTATCAGCATAAATCCACTCGGAGGCATGGGCTCGGACCATATGGCATTACGCACCAGTGTGCCTTCTTCAACGCTATTAGTTTGCAGCTCTGCTGATCGCTATTACACTTCCAACCATCCAGACATACTAAATAGATCAGCTTCCCATGCCAAATTAAGACTCAAATGTTCATGCGATGAGAAGAGCGTGTAAACAAGCCGCATAATTGTAATTTCGAGAGAACTACCAAAAGCACTGATCATATGTTATGCCACAATATGTACCGTATAAGGCCTATTAAGATGGAAGAGTAGGCTACATACTGAGAATACAGGTGACATCTGATAGTGGAGGTGCTATGGACACACTGCTAAGGTCTACTCTAGACTGTCTTTAAACTCATTTTACTGGTAACTCTATATCCGATAAACAATATACTGTGCACACACAAACACAAATACACAAATAGGGCCAAATAGTCAATGTCACTGAAACCAAGGAGAATACCTATGTAAGACTCTTCAATTTAGATCAGGAGATGGCACAATAGAGAGAGATATGAAAACAAGCCTAGAGGTAAAAGTACATGTTGACCTGATATCCCATCGTGTTTTTAAAACACCTAGCTAGCAGGAGATTTAGATCATAACTGTAGAGTTCATGAAGAACTTCTTCCAGACCTGCCTCCTTGATGGGAGCTCTGATGTCTCACTCTGACAACTTGACCAACCAGGTCACAGATCAATAAATGATGTCAGTTATTGCACCTCTCCCTAACTCCCCAAATATAATCTGCTTCTCCCATTAAGTCCTTCTGTCTGAGTCAGTCAGTCCAGATAGAGTCAGTCAGTCTCCCTGCAGCTCAGCCCAGCCCACAACTTAGCCTGGCTACAACAGGACACAGATCACTAAAATCAGCAACTCAGAGAAAATATAATATTTCTTTTGGTATTTCAAGTTTCCAGGCGAGTTGGCGAAGCCGCAGCAACAAAGACTTGCCTAACTGGCCTGTTAATGAAATTAGAATGTGTCATCTGTGTGCAAGTGAACACAGGTAGTGTACAGAACAGTACAGTACATGCTTGGCCTGCTGTGGTATATACCTTGGCTGGGACTGGGGCTGCTGCCGTACAGGAGATTGATGGACTCCAGTGGGGAATCGTTTTTTTTTGTGTGGACCTAAATCACGACTGTTACTAGAACGGACTAATTAGGAGAGCAGAGTTCGGAGCGGAGCGGCTGACTGCGTGCTTGCCTGGGGAGTGTGTGGTTTGGTGAGTGGTTTTCAGGAGGTCTCCAGGACTTCATGCCACGTTCTCCATGACCTCACTACAGTACTATCAAATATGGTTAGCTAGCTACAGTAGGTATGCAAAAACTCCTACGGAGTCCTATGTGGCACAGCAGAGCCTCAGTCCCCGCACAGGGAGAATAACTAGGGGGCAGGGGGAGGGAAGATACTTACTCTAGCTACATGCAGTGGCCATCTGGGCAGTGTTCAATAGGAAAAGAGCGATTAAGAATTTAGCCTGAGAGCTGATGGGAGGTGAAGTTCAGCAGCTGGTGGTTTTGGAGTTTAATGTGTTCTTTGGGACTCAACGGCATACGCCGGGCTGGATAATGGTAGGAGGCTCTGTGCCTATCTCTGCTATGTTCTCTATTGCAGAGACTAGTATTAGGTGTTGATGTGAACTGTGGTAGATCGACCAAAGACGAACAAATCAGGGCGATCAAAGTCTTTGAAATAGTATTTTTGTACGGCAAATGGTGAGAAATGAGGCATTGGTGTGTATAAAACTGGAACATTGGAAGGGTAAAAAGCGCAAAAGATTTCAGCCAACAATGTCAGCATAAAACGAGCAAGTTGTTATTTTACATGAGGCATGAGTCATGACACAAAAATAACTATGTAAGTGATCGTCTCATTCCAGGCCAAACACTCCCACCATGAAACTGACCCTTGTAATTCTCTGCCATTGGCGAGCAGCATACTGTAGCAATGGCATATCGTTTCCCTATAAGCCCTGTGTTTCTGCTGAGGCCTTCTTCTCTAATGAGGCAGCGTGTAGGTCATTTGCAGACAGTTGATGTTGATTTGGCAGGGCATGACACCCTCAGCACATGGACACATATCCACCAATTAGGTTTGGCCTGTTTGACTATCAGGATTTACAGGACTGTAAGCAGAGACAGAAGAGGAAGCGAGACTTCCCTGTCCCTCATTTTTTCTGGTTCATATACAGTCAATAAACTAAGCAGACCAGACCCAGCTGCTATCGCATTTGTTTCTATGGCAGAGCCACCCCTTAAGCGGACCGGAAATGTGACCATTTTTCTTCAACYATAAACGGCCTAAGACATCTTCATTTATCGGCCATCATTGCCCTAAAGACCACGAACAGGCTGGTGTGAGAAATCGAAATGGTTATTTGGCTGAGATCCGGGGTTTAGGCTGACCGCATTACTGTGTGTCCAGAAATATCTGTAGGTGATAGCTTATGTCTAGGGCCCTAAGTCGTGCCTGGTCAGGTTGCATGGTTATGATGAACTAAGAGCCTTACTTATGGTTAGTGACTACACACGTCTATCCTGCTGTGGCCCTAACAGACTACGTTCTATCATGGTCATATGCAGTTAACTGATAGCCAGACCAGGACATTGCAGATCAAGGTAACATCTGAATGATGCTAGGCTACAGTCAGCAGAGAGACAGCAATCAGATCTGCGGAGTGACTCACAACAGAGCTCTGGCTGTGCAGCCGCTGTGCGTTAACTCACTCCCACAGTATGACTGTATTATGGTGACGCAAGGCAAGATGCATGCAGGAGGGCTCGATACTTTTGGCCGGCGTTAGAGAGAGGGATAGATTTAGTGCTCGATTTGGATGCTATGGGCCTCAAATGACTTAATAAACAGGAGCTGACATTTTCAGTGCTAAGGTGGAAGCATAACTTTTGGAGAGCTTGGAGCGTTACTCACTGAGAGTCCTGTTTCCTATTCAGCTGTATTGTACTGTAGGTGTGTGTGTGTGTCAGTGTGAATGTGTCAGCAGCTAGGACCATGAGAACCTGTGTTATGGCAGCACATCAAACAAGTCTGCTGCTTGTCTCCCACTGGGCTCTGACTGGGCGCTGGCGTGTCCGTGGAGACAACCTCAGTAACCCCGCCCCAGAGGGCCGTCCCCTCGGTCTCCTCGTCCTAGGCTCAGTCCACTTCCTCTCTGGCCTGGCCTGTCTGGAGAACACTATTCCCAAGGGGACCATGGGAAGGGTTCACACAACAGTATTGTCCTGGAGTCTGCCTGCTCGTTCACTACTACACAGTATACATCTAGGAGCCATGCCAGACTGCCAGGGCCCTGCTGCTACTGAGAGCTCCTGTTCCTCAAGCAGGCCAGACCAACTCAGTGTTTGTAACAAGCAACCCAATCTACTACTAGCCCCCCCGCTCCCTTGCCCTCTTTCCCCCTTCCCCTCTTTCCCCTTCCACTCTCTCCCCCTTCCCCTCTTTTCCCCTTCCACTCTCTCCCCCTTCCCCTCTCTCTTCTCTCCTTCACTCCCTAACAGACATGTACTGATGGAGAGATAACTTGAAGGTTATCCTGAAAGAACCGAGGCTCCGGGGAAGAATGTGAAGAATGACACTCCTGTTCTCTGGACAAGGAGCATATCAGAGCACTGCTGACACGAGCATGGCGTATGGGCTTGTCATCTCATCAGAGCTGTCTGTCTGTCAGTGTGAACTGTGAGGCCGGCTGAAGTAATGTAGGAAGGTTACAATGTGGTGTATGATGTGGTCTCAGTTCGGCAACAAGCCCTGCACTGCAATCACTGCCTCTTTTTTTGTGTGAGCTGTTTATGCAGGCAAATTATTGTGATTATTATAACACTGTGCCAGATGGAAACACATTTACAACCCACTCATTGAGGCAGACTGGTGTATAAAATTGTGTTGAGAAATGGGACACACTTTGAACAGCAGATCTCCACAACAAACCTTTTAAATCCCCATTAAAACACACAATGCTTTTTTACTAAAAACCCAAGTTCTTATTTTTCCAGGCTCGTAATTCCAAACCCAGTTACTGGTGAACAGAGCATCAACATCAAAACACTCCCTGAAATATGGATAGCATTACAGACATGGTTAATTATATGGAAAAAGATCATGTTGAAATAACTCAATTTCATCTAGACTTTCCCCCATATTCAGTATCTATTCCTTTCAAGCTCATTATTCAAAGAGTGAAACAGATCAAACACGGATTGAGATCCAGCGGTAAGTCAGATTTCCATTGGCAGAGCTGTGTAACACATTAGTAATGAGTGAGTCATGTGAGACCCACAGCTGCTCTGGCTGAGGAGTATAGCATGGGGTCTTTGGGCTCTGCTCAGAGGCAGCTAGCACACATGAYAAAATAGTACAGTTTACTATAGAATACTATASTACTTACTATAGAATTCTGTAGTATACTGTAGGATACTATAGAAAATATAGTATTATCCGCAAAAAAAACTTGCAGTAAATACTACAGTAATGTTCGCAAAATAGTGATGAGCGATTAGTGCTTTTTGAGGTTGGTTCGGTTGCGGTTCAATTACCCAAAAAAACATCACGGTTTTCAATTTTTTTAAACATTAAATGCCTTGTGAAATAATGACATTACAGTGATTTTAGAGCTTTTTACTGGAAATTCACAAGCCAAAAATGATGAACATCCCAATTGCCAAATCCTTGAAAATGTTCCATTGTCTCTTAGTTCCACATTGGGTAGACATCAATAGAAAATTAGGAAATTATGATATAATAAAATATTTCAGTTGCTTAGTTGTTATTTGATTAATTTAGCATTTTCCATTCTTTAAAGTAATCATCTCATCTCTGCTCAGGCACTAGCAGTCAGCCAGCCAGACCATCTAAGGTTATCTATGTGCTCCCCATACTCTACTGTCTTTAGTCATCCTATTTAGCTAGCCTGCCTAAGTATGCTGCAGAGCTGTCTGACAATCATTTTATTAGTAGATAAGGCATACTTTCATGAACTGTCTCTGTCCCTAATGTCGTTGTGTTGTGTACATTCCTCTCTCATGTGGTCTATGGGGTGTGTGTGTGTGTGTGTGTGTGTGTGTATCTAACCTAAAGTAGCAAGCTTAAAAGTGTATCTGTCCAGAGATCTGTATGTCTGAGAAGGGGGAAAAAAACAGGCACAATGGATTATGGTCATTGTAGTTAATTACCACGTTTCTGCGCTGAACTAGATTCAATATTTGCTTAATGAAAACTACAACTCCCTTCAGCCCAGTGTCCCACAGTTCCTTACTTGATTTCTCTCTAAAGAAATGCCACGGCTCACAAAAAACCCAACTAAATGGAATTCAAGTAACTGAACCGACGTCAGTAAATTAGTTGTTCAATAACCGAAAACCCTCAGAAATGTTGGTTAATCGCTCAGCACTACACTTTAAATATAGTAAACATTACAATATTTAATTTGCATTAAATTGCATATACCCGCACATCCCAATTTGTCCTATTCATAAGTGAGAAACCTACATGCTGAGTATAGACCATATTGTGTTCCATACAGGTTTTAGAAAATATCAAAAGCTCTGACCTATCCATTCAGAGCCCTGTCCTACCTACCTACAGGTTATGGACTTTAGTCTGCAAAAACACCACAGTATATATACCATATTATAAACTGGGTGGTTTGAGCCCTGAATGCTAACTGGCTGAAAGCCGTGGTATATCAAACAGTATACCACGGGTTTGACAAAAATATGATTTTTACTGCRCTAATTACATTAGTAACCAGTTTATAATAGCAATGGGTGTTTATGGCATATTGCCAATATACCACGGCTAAGAGCTGTATCCAGGCACTCCACGTTGCTTGTACATAAGAACAGCCATATACCACACACCCTCGGGCCTTTTGGTTTAACTACACTATAGTATACTCAGCTCACTGAGAACTAATAAAGAAGGCTGCTCACTGCTCAGTGTCTTCTACAGCTCTGTCTGTCATTCAGCATGATGAACTAGGCTAGCTCATTACACTAACATACTACCAACTGTAAGATGTGTAGTGTCGTGCAGAGTATCATCCCAGATATGACACAGAGAGATACACTAGAGAGAGAGAGCATTCCAACATGGAGGTGTCTCCTCTAGTTCTACCAGTGGTGGTTAAAGACATGTAAGGCATAGTTACTGTTACACTAAAATAAATACCTGGACAAACATTTTTTGTTACCATGAAGTGCCCTTTAGGATTATTAGGTGTGAGGCCTCTTAACTTTAATGGAGAATAGAGAGGTTCTAGCACAGTGTGATGTTTTGTTTCAGTTCCTGAGTGACCTAGCTGTCTGCTTGCCTTTCCCTGTTGCTTGTAGCTGTGCCCACTACTTTTTCTCTATTCACCTTGGTGGTCCGTATGCTGTTCGCCTGTCGCCTCACTCACAATGGACCACACATTCAGCTCAATGGGGAAACTATGCCTAAAGCTCAGCTTAAAGTGAGCAGTGGGTCAAAACTGGACCAGACTGGTTAGCTTAGATAAGCAGAACCAGGCAGGGGGATCGTCCTTCTAGAACAGTGGTTCCCATCCAGGGATACTAGGACCCCTGGGAGTACTTGGCCTATCCACAGGGGATACTTGAGAAGAGCCATGAGACCATAGGCCTACTGGTAAAATGCAGATGAGGGGTACTTCAGGGGTACTCCAGGCAGAGCAAAAAACAGTTGGTGGTAGAGTAACCGAAAAAGGTTGGGAACCACTAGAACAACAAACCTGACCCAGGCCAGCAGACAGCAGGTAGGCGAGTAGAAAACAATAACGTTACTAAACCTATGGTCAAATATATTGTGTCCCCTCCTCTTCTGTACATATGGAAACAACCAGCACATACCCCTATGCCCATTCCAAATTTGACTCTCTCCTGAAAATTCTCTCTGACCAAATGTAGGATATACCTCCAATCAGCATTGTAGATATGTATCTATTTGTTTGTAAGAGTCAATTAAATTGGGATTCTGCAGTATAAGTGAGGGAAAATGTTGTATCTTAAACTATTCTGCAGTGTCCATAATGTATACATTGTAGAGCGTTGAACTTTTCTTTGTGCTTTATTTATTTATTTTCTATGTTCTAACACAATGCTCTTTTCAGGAGGGCTACACAACCTTTGTATAGACTTGACAGGCTGGTGATCTCACACTTGCTAATCAGCCCGTCTCTGTGCTCTGTGAGGCGGAGACGTGCACATTCAGGGTGGCACCTGCCATGCAGCACCCTCGCTCACTTGAAAAAACGCTGCATCTCAAACAGATGACTATGTTGATGACTACAGCCCAATGAACGCCTAAGTTCCCAAGGTCAGCCCATTGGTATTCAAGAGCAGCAGTGCATTAACAAAAGTGCCACAAGTTTGAAAATACACATATTTTTTCATCAGTCTACGCCATTGGGATTTTTGGGATGTTTTGACACCATCAAGCTTACAAAAGTGTCTGCTTTTATTCCAAATAGATGTAGGCCAATGTGTCTCTAAGGCTATCTTAATCCAACTGTTGAAATTAAAAACAAATTCAGTTCAGTGGGCATTCTGTGACTAGATGTATCAAGTATGTCAGTGACATTATGGAAAGAGAGGGCATTTGACACAGGATTTAGATAGATAATTTGTCTTCCAGCCAGCAGCTCTTCACTCTTCAGCAGTCTTAATTCATCCCAGCAAGCACTGTGCACTACATTTCCTCACAGCTGACAAATTCTGTTGGACTAGCTGATACAGTAGACATTTCCTTATAATTTTCATATAGCCATAGGTTGAAATTATGTCTCTCTGCGCCTCGCTACACATGATTATCATACAGAACTGCCTAAGGTAACATCCTGATGAATTAATGATTAAGTTTGATGTACTTAGCAACCACACATGACATATTTAGAGCTCAGAGTAGATTTCTTCTTCTTCACCATCAAAGCCGCGTAGCACACTGTATCATTAAATACAATGCCTCGGAGCAACTGTAAATACAATGAGTGGGTTTCAGTGTGTGTGTCAGAATGAGTGTGTGTGTGTGTGTTTAGTGCACAGTACTTTAAATGTGTATTATTTATTAAGTCCCTGAGGGGGTTTTCTGTAGTTGTGATATAGCTGCTGGTGAATCACAGCTTCTAGTGTCGTTTAAGAGCTCCAGAGTTTAAGACTAACTCTGTGCTAACTACTCCACTCTCTCTCCCCCTTTCTTTCTCTCTCCGTCTCGGTCTCTCGCCTCTAGGGCTTGGAAGGGCAGCGGCTTCAAGACCTGCTTGTTAACCGATTACGGTCTCTGGAATGAATAGCACACAAAAGCCAAGGCATCTTTCAGGAGATATAAAAAGAAGCGTTGAATGAAAGGGCTAATTGACTAAGTGAATCATGTGTTTGCAGGCAAGCGTTTCACCTCAGTTCCAGTTGAGTGATTCCTGCTCTTGTTATATGTAGAGTGGTGTGGATGGGAGAAGAGAGGGAGGGAGGGGCGACGGAGGGAGAACGTTTTTTTGGGGGGTGGGGTTGTTAGTCATCTGTGAAAGGCAATGCACCCTGGTTTTCAGAGAGACTGCAACAACAAGGGGAACAGAGAAAAACTGGTAGAGTGAAGATAATCTGAGAATGGTCCCTATCCAAACTGACAGAACTGACTGCATCAGGGTCTGTTCCCTCCATATGGACCCAGAGGCCAGTTGGCTATCACCGCTCCAACCATCACAACGATACATAAAACAATGGGCCTGTACTGAATTCCTGAACACTACCTCAACTAGGGCTGGGCGATATGGCCTATTTTTTTTTTACAAATGTATGGGCGATGCACAATATATATGTACATATATATACTGTATATATWTTTTTTTTTACATGTTTCTTCTAAATAAGCTTTGTATACAATTAAAGGTCAAATACACTGCATTTCAAACAGTCAGCAATAATCTAATGAATTCAGGGCTTGTGAAGTTATACTTCGGCTAAATATATATAAGCCTTCCACAACCATAAGACCCACTAATAATGTAATTATATTTTTTGCAATAATCGCTAATCTGGCTTTCAAGTCTGTCTATGACAATTCCCTTTTATTGTTTCAAATTTAACTGGAAGCATGCATAATGCACATTCACTATGACTACCTTCTTGCAGCAGGCATTAGGCTAAAATTAACACAGGTCTCATTAACAGGTCTCATCTACCAACTGAGCCACACGTGTGGTCCCGTGTGGCTCAGTTGGTAGAGCATGGCGCTTGCAACGCCAGGGTTGTGGGTTCATTCCCCACGGGGGGACCAGGATGAATATGGATGAATATGTATGAACTTTCCAATTTGTAAGTCGCTCTGGATAAGAGCGTCAGCTAAATGACTTAAATGTAAATGTAATTAACAATCTCTCAAGCACAAGTGCTAGTGACTAGCCAGCTAATCTTTATACTTCAAGTTTAGCCAACTTGGATCTATTTGCTAGCTAACAAGGTTGTACAGTTGAATTGTTATGAACACACCCTTCTGTCTGTCTCCAACTGTCTGAACAGCATGTTAGCCTGTCCACTTTGTTCAGATGTTGAAATCAAGTGGCCTACCTTATTTCTCAAAATGACAACAAATTGCCAATTCCTTATATAATTGTGTTTTATTCATATTGCACATGTATTAGACACTGACTAGACAGCTAGCATAACAGTCTTTGGCTAATATGCTGCTAGCGGTAGGTTGTACCACAATTTTCCAGAATCAATGTTCATTGATACTCTGGTTTTAGTAGTGTCTGCTCTGTGCACAATTTCAATAGTTGAGACATAAAAAGGGTATAGTTAGAAAAGTGAACAAAAGTGCATCTCCTTTATTACAATAAAAACCTGTCTCAATGTGTTTTAGTGTCCATATGACCCATTCTTTTGGACCAAACCTCAAATGCAGGTTGAAACCGGTTGTCTCTGAGGAAGATGTGATCTCCCAACTTAGCTGGCATGAGAGGCAGGGGGAGGGGCTTGGTGTGTGTGTAAACCATAGAGGAAGAGGCATTTCGCTACACCCACAATAACATCTGCTAAACATGTGTATGTGACAAATAAAATTTGATTTGAAGTGAGATGTTTCACTCTCGCTAAAATCTGTACAAAATAAGGCCAATGCGTTTCTATGGACCTAAACTTGTCGCCTGCCTTCCAGCCTTTGGGACGTCTCCCATTGTTAGGGCGGAGACATGCATCTCGTCATTATATACAGATCTCTGGTGTAAATGGGAAGGTGCATACAGCACAGAGGAGCGATGGAGACGAGACCACAAATACAACATGAGAACAAGGGGCCATAAAAATAAAATAAAAAATAAAAAACCTGACTCTTGCGATACAGGCATTTGGAATATTGCGCAAAAACATATACAGTTGAAGTCGGAAGTTTACATACACTTAGGTGGGAGTAATTAAAACACGTTTTTCAACCGCTCCACACATTTCTTGTTAACAAACTATAGTTTTGGCAAGTCGGTTAGGACATCTACTTTGTGCATGACACAAGTAATTCTTCCAACAATTGTTTACAGACAGATTATTTCACTTATAATTCACTGTATCACAATTCATGGGAAAAATCTAAAGAAATCAGCCAAGAACTCAGAAAATAAATTGTAGACCTGCACAAGTCTGGTTCATCCTTGGGAGCAATTTCCAAACGCCTAAAGGTACCACGTTAATCTGTACAAACAATAGTACGCAAGTATAAACACCATGGGACCACGCAGCTGTCATACCGCTCAGGAAGGAGAAGCGTTCTGTCTCCTAAAGATGAACGTACTTTGGTGCGAAAAGTGCAAATCAATCCCAGAACAACAGCAAAGGACATTGTGAAGATGCTGGAGGAAACAGGTACAAAAGTATCTATATCCACAGTAGAACGAGTCCTATAAATCGACATAACCTGAAAGGAAGAAGAAGAAGAAGAAGAAGCAAGGAAGAAGCCACTGCTTCAAAACCGCCCAAAAAAGCCAGACTACAATTTGCAACTGCACATGGGGACAAATATCGTACTTTTTGGAGAAATGTTTTCTGGTCTGATGAAACAAAAATATAATTGTTTGGTCATAATGACCATCGTTATGCTTGAAGGAAAAAGGGGGAGGCTTGCAAGCCAAAGAACACCATCCCAACCATGAAGCACGGGGGTGGCAGCCAGCATTATGTTGTGGGGGTGCTTTGCTGCAGGAGGGACTGGTGCACTTCACAAAAAAGATGGCTTCATGAGGAAGGAAAAGTATGTGGATATATTGAAGCAACATCTCAAGACATCAGTCAGGAAGTTAAAACTTGGTCGCAAATGGGTCTTCCAAATGGACAATGACCCCAAGCATACTTCCAAAGTTGTGGCAAAATGGCTTAAGGACAACAAAGTCAAGGTATTGGAGTGGCCATCACAAAGCCCTGACCTCAATCCCATAGAACATTTGTGGGCAGAACTGAAAAAGCGTGTGCGAGCAAGGAGGCCTACAAACCTGACTCAATTACACCAGCTCTGTCAGGAGGAATGGGCCAAAATTCACCCAACTTGTGGAAGGCTACCCGAAACGTTTGACCCAAGTTAAACTATTTAAAGGCAATGCTACCAAATACTAATTGAGTGCATCTGCATCTGACCCACTGGGAATGTGATGAAAGAAATAAAAGCTGAAATAAATCACTCTACTATTATTCTGACATTTCACATTCTTAAAATAAAGTGGTTATCCTAACTGACCTAAGACAGGGAATTTTTACTAGGATTAAATGTCAGGAATTGTGAAAAACTGAGTTTACATGTAAAGTTCCGACTTCAACTGTATCCAATTAATTTGATTAATTCAAATGTATCGCCCAGCCCTAAACTCAACTCCCACTGGTGGACTAGAGCCATAAGAAACATGTAGACAATTAGAATATGCAATATGAATCAATCGGTTAGCATAAACATTATGGATTTATGCAAGCTGTGTGTCATGTTCCATATCCTGACTACAATACATCCAAACAGAGACAGTGCAGTCTTCCTGCAATTTTAGTGAACTGGAAACATAATTTTGATTCCTTTAGAGGCCATAGTATGATAGCTTATTAATTTTCAAGAATAGCCCTAGGTATGACTTAAATGAGAGGATTACAATGTAGCAGAGAACTTATSTACAGATGGTACTTGTAATGGGGTGATCTAAACTTCCAGACTTAATATTTAGCTAAAGAATTCTGCTTTTGGACAGCAACCAGGAATGAGGCACCGGAGGACCACAAAGTTACATTATTTTCCTCAGTCATCCCTCATTAGTCAGAGGTAGAGAAGAGTGAGTGAGTGAAAGAGATTAAGGGAGAGAGGGACAGAAAGAGAAAGGCAGAGTACGAGAGACAGAAAGAGAAAGGCAGAGTATGAGAGACAGAAAGCAAAAAGGAGATCTTTCAGACAGAACATAAGAGCGGCAGTCTCAAAGTCAAAAGCTGCTACTTGTCATTTCAGCTTGATAGCACAAGAGCCTCTTGAAAAGGAAACTAGGAAATATTTTACTGCTACTCACCGCTTGGAGACCGGAGTCTCGAGTCTGCCCCCCTAGAGTTTCTGCATCATGTAATTTTATTCATGAGCCACGAAACACAGCTAGTGTCCACCTACTGAGCTCTCTGACTGCACTTGGCTCAGGAGTAGCTACACTGAACCACCAGACACATAACCAAGGCTCCCATTGCTGGAGGACAGTGGCGGTTACGTACCATGCCAGACAAATGACTTCCAAAAACCTCTGAAAACATTTCCAGTAATTGTAAATCGCAAAGTTAGGCCTTTTATCTGCCATACACCTCTCGGGTGGTGAAAGATCCTAACTCTGTGTTTACTGAGTAAATACATAGCCTTGTGGATTATCCATTTAGACGACCACTTACTATATATATATATGTTTTAATGTGAGGCGTCACCACAATGTGAACAGTGGCGACTGTTTAAGAGGCTTTCGACTTCATATAGTAATTGTATGTTCTTTAGGAATTCAGAATTTGCAACGTTGCTTTTTAATCTTGCAGAGTCAAACATTAATATGGTTATACTTTGACACATTTATGATGACATACCGCGGAACAACACATTGTTCATGATTCATCATGACAGGGCAGCAAACCATTACCACACTTCCTAAATATACAAATCAATGTCTACAGTACATATACACTGTTTTGGCCTGATAACTGACAAACATATGTAATGGTATGGATAACACACACACAAACACCATCGGAGAGATGTTTTTCACTGTTGATGAAGTAGCATTATGCCCAGTAATTGTGTAGTTATACAATGTCATATCAATAATACAGTGTAAGCAGTGTTCTTGAGTTGATCTGCATCAGGGCAATATTCCCACAGCCCACACACAGACTGGACACAGAGAGAACCTAAGTGAGCCGTCTGTAGCCAGCCCAGCCCAGCCCACACCCAGAGCCAACCCCAGTCCACTGCGCAGGGCTAGCTAAGTCCCCTGGCCAGAGGCAGTGTTGTGAAGGAACTGTCAGGTAGGTGAGAGGGCCAGTGTAGTTTCCTGTGGATCTCATAACAGTATATTCTGGTCCAATGTCATCAAATCATCTCTTCTTTATTTACCCTGAGACCTGAAGAGCTGAGCTGCCTCCACACAGCCAGCCAGAGAAGCACATCTATCAAATCAGAGGATATGAGGGACGCTGTTATAGGACAGTGTGTGTGTGTGTGTGTGTGTGTGTGAGAGAGAGAGCGCTCAGTGTGTGTGGGGTAAGGTGCTGCCTGTCAGAGTCCCTGGTGAACACCCAGCCTGACATCTGATTACCCCCAGCTTCTTTAGGGGCTTCTGGGAAACGAGTCCAATGAAGGTCAAACCACAGATGAAAGGGCTGTTTGATCAGGGCCCCGGCCGTCAGCTTGACCTAATGTGCACGCTTACATAAATATTGACCGGCTTTTGAGAACCATGTAAATCACAGGTGTCAAACCTATGGCCCGCGGGGGGTTCAGTCCAGCCCGCGAGGGGTTCAATCCGGCTCACGGGTGGTTTGAGTAAAAAAAGTTATATATTACGATTTCAATATACTTTAACATGACTTGGAAACTGTTTATAAATGATAATGGACCTTAATTTATACCGTTTTTTAATAATCACAGAAATCACAGCTCACRAATAATCTCAGAAATCATAGCTCACTAATAATCACAGAAATTAAAGATCTTCAGGGACCATAGGAATTTCCAAAAATGATAAAGAGGACTATTTTTTGAATTTTTTTAAGGCGAGGAAATAACACATTTTCAGTGCGGCCCTCATTGCGGCCCCCGAGGCAAAATAAGATTGACACCTCTGGGAGAAAAGGGAGCTGTAACGTCTGCTTCCAACTCACACACTCAAACACGTAGATCCCCTGAACGCAGCTCACTCTCCAGATCCCAATCACCTGAATTCTGATCACCTGTTCACACACATGTATGTCATTATCACACACTATTTCATTCAGTTGTTTGCACCCCATCATTGTGAGGTATTGTTTGTTTTGGGACAATCTTCTATTCGGAGCTCTGTTTTTCCCATAATTTAATCCTCCCGTGTATGATAGTTTTGGCCTGCCTCACTAATGACGCCTTTTGACTATTCCCTGCCTGTACTTTAGCCTGTCGGATTTCCTGTTGCCTGATCTCCCGGAAGACGTTACTAGCCTTTTCCCTGCCTGTACTGTTGCCTTTTTGGACCCCCCTGTGTATGACCTTCTGCCTGCCCCTGGACCCAGCTACCTGCCTCCTCCTGTGGTCCTCCACAATAAACACCTGCTGCGCCCTGCGCTTGAAACCAGCTCTCTGTCCCCCATTGTGTTCATTAGAGGAGCGTGATAGTCAAAACGTTACATGGACTCTCCTTAGTCTTAGTCTGAATATGTTTGAAAGAGTTAACAAAATCAGCATTTGACAGATGACCCGATCTTCAAAGAGATATGTACACATGGAAATGTTTTCCCAGTTCTATCGATCTGTTGCGATTTCTATGTAGTTTCAGTGCAGTGATGGCTGAAATGGAAGTAACAACTAACTATATTAGCCTTATGAAATAAAGTAATTGATGAATTGTTCGATTTTACTGCACTGTTGGAGCAAGGAACACAAGCATTTCACTACACCCACAATAACATCTGCTAAATATTTGTAGCAACCAATACAATTTTATTTGAATACAATCCATTAATTTTAAACATATTTTAGAGGTGTTTTGTTTTCAAAAGCTGGGCTCACATAAGCATGTGTATATTTTTCTAAAACCTGCCTGCTGACTACCTGACAAAGAAGTTGTATCAATAAACCATCGTGTGGATAAAGCAAGGCCTGTTATGTGTGCAGAGATGTTATTACCCAAAGAATGTTTTATAGCAACATTCGCTGAGGAAGAGCTTAGGGGAGGAAGGCGACTGTGAAAAATTCATTTTGTGCTCTACCTTAGTCACTAGGCTAGGTAATGCTTTCAACAAAAGTTAGGAAACCAAGGCACATTTGGTTCAGATCAGTGGGGTCACGACCTACACAGGGTTTATTTGGACCTTTACACCAAAATAATCACAGGGCTCTGTTTCTCCTGTGATAGACATTAACAGTCTGGAACCACTTCTCTCTGACTAAATTAAATGACTTTGTGTTTGCCCGTAGTGCTGCAGGCCACAGAGGTACTGTTCACACTGGTCTGCCTATTCTGTAACTTTCACCTTCCTTCTCAAAACCCACACCTCCTGTGTCACTGTGGCTAACTATGCCAAATCCATTTAGACACCAAGGCCTCTCATCATGACAGACACAAATAAATGTTTTCATATCTCCCAGCTAATAAACATTGAGCATGGTCTGGTTGTTATCGTAGAAGGGCCATAAGCCCCAAAATAAAGGGCCTTGTGTAAGATCCGGTGTAGTGTGTATGGAAACCTAGTCCAGCCCAGTTAGCCATGCAGCATGCCTTAGCAGAGAGACAGCAGCTGCTGGCCTGATATAGCACGGCTGGAGAGGAGAGGAGAGGGGCAGGCAGACCTTTCCAATCTGTCGTCAGGTTCTTTTAGCGTCTCTCTCTCAGCCTATTCTGTCTCATGCCATGATCTTCTAAGGCCAGAGGAACAGTGTGGAATGATTATTTTCGACTTCTCTACTTGACAAAATATGACTTCAGAACAAAAGAGTCACAGTAGACATGCCTACAAATTTACATTACATTTAAGTCATTTAGCAGACGCTCTTATCCAGAGCGACTTACAAATTGGAAAGTTCATACATATTCATCCTGGTCCCCCCGTGGGGAATGAACCCACAACCCTGGCGTTGCAAGCGCCATGCTCTACCAACTGAGCCACACGGGACCACGTGTGGCTACACTTATACACGTTACAATGTTTTTGGTTTGCTTGTTTTCTAACATACAGTGAATGCCATCTCTCTCAATCCTTGAATTGCTGGAATCCAAACAGAAGTACGTAGTATAAGTAACAGTACTGATGCCCTAAATTAATCTTCCTGTTTAACACTAGAACCACCATAGGCCAACGGCCCCTGACGTTTGATTCAGTAAATAAATAAATAAAACGCTCTGACTTTTCCTAAATGTTTGTATTTTACACTGCTCATTTGACAGAAATTTTAAATCACAAAACAGGAAAGTATTTAGAGCCTTTCTACCAGTTTCTTTCACACKTATTCTTTACTTAACACGCCAAGACAATGTGCTGTAGGACGTTGGTACCCAGCCAGGCACTAATGGGTCTCTTTCTCCTCACTAAATGAATGACAAATMGACGAACTGGCYATAATTGTGCACCTTACTTCACAATTTAATTTAAAATTACTGAATTAACTGAATGATAAGGTGGGTGAAGAGGTTGATTTAATTTCTAATAACAATTGTGTCATTATGAGTTTGTGTTATGCCTATTTTTCAGTAGCAAATCATTTGACCACGTGCCTTGCAGTTTGATACCATTCTCTTTTACATTTTACTTTGTAAAAATAAGCAGTTACAGGACTGTTTTATTTACTGAAATTCTATTACTAATCAAATGTTTTGTAAGGGGAACAAAAACATGCTATGTGTTGCAGTAGGCGTTTAGAATAATGCAAAACATATCCTTGACACTATCCAACTTGATGAGCGGGAAACAAACGARGCCAGTCAGCCTGCACAGCCGGCCCATTGAATCTACACCTAAACTATAACAAAGCTAATTTCACACAGCCTATACACAAGATTAAATTGGCAATAATATGATGAGTGACAATATTAGGCCTATCAGTTATCAAATTGTACATGAAGAGGTGGGCACATGTTAGATTCTACAAATGCATCGAAAGGAGCATCACTTTATCAGGTAAAATATTTCTATATAGTATCAGAAAGAGCATATTTTGCAGTTTCTATGACATTTACCTTTATCAAATAACTCTCATAATTKAAGCAGCGCTGTCAGTAACTGGAGGCTCACTGCAGATGTGGGATGGTTTATTTAATATATAACCTACCTTGTCCAACAACAGGACACTCCCTAAATCTGTCCCTCTGTCGGCTGTCTCTCCCTCCACATGCCCACTCTATCCTCTTCTCCKCCGGGGTGATAAACAACTTTCCCTCTGCCTGAGGTCCGTTTAATCTCTGTCCCTGACTCTCTGGGTCTCCGTCTCTGATTGGAGGTAGACTCCAGCTCTGAGCCTCCTGCTGCGAGTGCAGGGCATGGGGCCTGACAGTATTAGATACCACTGTTTTTAGACTCAGTGGGAACCCAGACAGGTACGCTCAAGAGAGCACTCAGACTCCCACCAAAACCCATGTAATCTGGGTCAACTCACCTCACCGCAGAAGAACATACTATCCTATTTCTTCAACCCTTTACACTCGTGGGAATTGGCCTATATGGATAGAGCTAAATTGAAATGTTTCTTACAGAAGAAATATGAACAGCATATYKATAACCATGGTAGCAATTGAAAGGGAACAGTTTGGAGATAATGGAAAAATTATAAAACCAAAAGGTGAGTACACAACAGTTCAGCTGACAAGACTGAATCCAAACATTACACTGTTGATTTTATTAGCATTTTACATTTACTGTACTTTTTGCCGCATTTGTAGATAACGATGTCTGAAAATACTCTGGATAGTTTCAGAAACATGATAAGACTATTCCTGAAGAATGTTGAGAACAACCCTGTGTATGACGCCAGGTCATCTTGTAACTGTACATCAAACATAGTGATCTTAAACGTTTACACTGTATATGACATGAGTTTTATGATTTGGAAATATGAAGTGCACATTTGGACACAGGCAGTATTTACTATAATCCTCAACATCTCATCTTTCAAAATACATAGAGTCATCTTCATTTTCAGCATTTCCCATTTGCAAAAGTTGCTCAATTACCGGGAGGGATGGGGGCAAATTTTTGTCGTGCGGTGCTCAAGTTCAGAACGACTGTCAGTCAAAACCCATACAGTGCTGTGAAGTGCAGAGCCTGAACTCTGATGTCATGTATAGCATGTTACTGTACTGCCATTACATTCCAATTTAGGGGCTTATTAGTACCCAAATGTTCAATTTTCAACCCGTATGTGGGTACGAGGGTAAAGGGCGCTGCTTCATTCTCCTCAGGAAATAGCAGAGCAGATCATAATGGAGAATGGATTCATTAAAATGTCAGTAAAAGAAAGAGACGTCTTTAAAAGAAACCCTGAGCAGGCCTTGCTTGCCGTGTCTTAGTTGATAGACAGAAGGTGAAAAATGTAGCAGTTCAGTCCACAATGGCTCGTTGTTTAACGCCATGCCAGGCCTAGCTGGACAATGTGCTTGAATTACACCATCTTTTTTTCATTTCCTGAACCATCTACACTGTATGTGTGAGTGTGAAACAGATTGGTAGGGAGAGATGGTGAGATTCAGAAAAATAGGGACAGACTTAATAGATTCTTTAAGAGTGATATGGTTGCACACACTAAATCAAGTTAACAATGGAATGTTTCTAGAGATTCAGTAAATAACTATAACAGTGTAATATTCCATAAAGTAAATACTTTGGGCTGTACATATATTTGAAACAGCAGATGGTTCATCAAGAAAGACTAATCTGTGACGCCCTCAAAGCTTTTCACTAACACTATGACAGTTAGCAGTTGGTTTAACACAACACTGACCATTTAAACACACATACCAGACTAGTGTGTGGTTACATTGACAGTGGCTTTGCTTCAATTATGTTCTCCAACATCTCATAATGACTAACAGATATTTTTCTTGATTAAGCAACGATACATGACAAGTAGCATCAACAAACACGTCAAGGATGTGTAATGCTCTCCTTCACGAGACAGAGAGAGAATAGTTCTACTCTACATTGACAGTGAAGGGAGAACGTTGATTCCTGCTTCAGGCCTCCTCATACAGAAGAGACATGAGCGGAGCGAGGAGGTATTTTGAGGGAGGTGCCCGCAGCATGGCCTCACTCCCACGCCACGTGTGTGTGTTCCTCCACTGCTTCCTCGATGTGGCAGTTCTGGCAATTTCTCTGTCTCTTTTTAAAGAAAGAGGAAGTTTTGAATCAGACAGAAGGTACAACTTGAAAGCGAAACATCTCTCACAGAAGAACGAGAGAACGGCAAAATCAGCATAACACAGACTATGTACCAAGCCTTTCTAACAATGTTTTTCTATTTGGACACATTTGCATCAGAAAGGCACGCAGCGGCCACCAGTTCTACTTTGTTGGCAAGTGAAAGGGAGGCCATCTAAAACCCTCGTGAAGAGACGCTGACGAGGGTGGGAGCAGTAGAATTCTAAAGCGATCCATGTTGTCAGGATTAGCGATTGGAAGAGAGCATTTTACAATGGAGGCCAGGCTGCCACCGTGAAGCCTTGAATCATCACTGTCTGCCTGTCCAACCTCCCTGCCACCCTTTGTGCTGCGCCAAAGCATCCTGGGATACCACTTCAYCCTCTAATGACACGTTGTGACCCATCCACTGTCTAGACAGGGTACAGCCTAATGGGATGTAAAAGCAGGTGCACGTCTCTTTAAGATGTACTGTAAATGGTAGAGCATGTTTTCTYTGTGAATGGTACAGTCGTTTATTTCTGTAAAGAAACATCTGCAAGGTGATGTACAGTATTCCAACTAGCTCAGATATCACCCAACATCTGCCAGTCAGAAGAGGGAGAATGACCTGCAGTAAATTGATGTCAACCCTTTGTGTTCTTCTGCATAAATAAAATCTGAAAAGGACATTACAAAGCAAAATAAACAATACAGTAACATCTATTGGCACTAACCAGGGAGAGATAAGAACGTTTTCAAAAGGAAAAGTGAGTTTGAGTAACCGAGCACTTTAGACAGAAGTCTGACTGCAGTACAGAGAGGAAGACAAAGAGCTTTTATGGGGTCTTTGTTATATGCTACTCTGCACGAAGAGTTTCCTGCCATGAATTTCAGCATATACAGTATAGTTCAACAGTATAATGTACCTGATTAAAGTGCTGGTGAAGAATGGAAAATCAATTTAACACTCACAGCTCACAAGAGCCTGGCTATAAAAAGTTGCCATTTGAAGAGAACACACTCAATCCCCTCTCATACTGTATATAATTTATGATAGTAAATGAGACGTCTGTAGAGCTGGACATCTATAGATACAGCCTGCTGAAGGGACTGATGTTGGAACATGAAGTCACCGTTGWAATGTTGAACAAACTTTGTTCAAATTACAGTATGGCTATTTCAATAGGAACAGCCACACACACGCATGCACACACGCAGTGTCTGAAGCCAACTTTAGAAAAGATGATCCAGGAAATATCCAGGAAGTAAACCAGGAATGTACCTCCATGTATCACCATAATGCTGGACTGTCATAAAAATCTCCCTTGTATCATATTAGGAAAATATACTTATCTTGTTCCATCAGTTAAACGCCATATTTGGAAGGCTCCAGTCCCATAAAATGATGATTCTTTTACAAAAAAGCCTACACCCAAACTGTTCAGCCCAAACCACATGTATGTCAGCATTATGTGTGATTTATCCTAAAGTGTACAGCTGTGGGTTAGCAGCACTAGCTGCCTCGGTCCCATAAATGATTTTACTTCATGGATAATTTCTTACAATCACCAGTCCTCCCTGACTTTTTTATTTGACATAATACACAGATGAAATCATAGAAACAACTGTGGTTCAGACTCTGGGCTTTTTTGGTAAGGAAATCAATCACAGTAGAATGAGCTGGAGGACAGTGGAGCGTGAAGCTGGCCGAGCTGGTCCCTGCCGAGCCCAGAGAGAGCACTCCGAATGGGCAGTGATTAACGTGCAGCAGTCAGGAAATATTTCAGAGGGGCACCAGGAGGAAACAACGGGCCATTACAGCACACACAAGGGTCTGTTAATCAACCTATTAGCGTTTAATTGAYGGTAGTTAATTAGGGAGACAGTGGGCAGTCCACAGGGGGYGGAGGGGTTGGGGTCGGGGGCTGACAGGGAGAGCAGCTGGTGCAGGGCAACCTCAGCCTATTGTTACTGAGCCATTTACACAAGCCCAGAGATTGATTGGCAGGAAAATTAGCCTTAATTACACCTTTCTATTTCTGTCCCAAAAACCTTTTAGGGCCCTAAAATTAACAGAGGGAATGAGTTCTATGTATAAAGAGAGACTGTTGTCAGAGCAAAAGCAAACACATTTATAGTAGGTCAAACATTGAGTCTCCATGAAAATCATCAACCGCCYGCTCTGCTTTGAGGAAGGGATGCTGTTCAGACGGAGTGGAAAATACTATATTTTTGTGTGTGGCATTGGCATACAGTGGTGGTGCAGARGAAGAGAAGCAGCCGGCCCCACGAGGTAACAGTTCACCTCATACTGTCTTAGGGTTGTATATGTAATCCCTCCACAGCTTCAAAAACCTATTTTGCTCTCTTTTTCATACGAAGAAGGAAAAACAAGATGTGCCTTGTGCCTGTTCCATTCGGGGGGCCTTACTGTGCGCCCTGCACAGCGCAGCGGCCACTACCAGAAGCTGATTATGGCCTCTTTAAAAGTTAGATTTGATTTAATGTCCTGCCTTAGATGAGCCAAAGAGGCTTGGAATGTGCCTCCCTGTGCTGGGCTGCATGGGGCTGAGACTGGCCTGCCTGCACTGAGCAGGGAGCGAGCGACTAAGAGAGAAACAGAGAGTGAGAGAGAGAGCAAGAGACCGAGAGAGAGAGGAGCCGGCCGACTGCACGGGGGCCTGAATCCAATAAAGGCCCTGACAAAAGGCCTGCTTCTTGTCTCGGGATGCCAGACATCATGTGATCCCCCTTAGGGAAATAACTGCCATTTCTGTACCTCATAGCCTCCGGGTCAGAAATAACGCCTGGGAACTTGTGACACATGTCCTATCCAAGATGCCATGTGCTGTGACAACTTATTAGTGACAGTCAGGATGGACCGCCCACGCCATGCTGTTGGACCTGGCATTCTGTCCCTCTGAGGGGAAAAAAATGAATAAAGAATTATTTAACCTTTATTTAGCGGGAGAGTACATCTCATTCTAGTCAATGAATACTGAATCAAAACATTTAAGCTGAAATACAAGTGACGAAAATCCCTAAATCCTTTTTACCCAAGTTTGAAAYGTTCACTCTTTTTTGAAATACAGTTTCAGTAACTTACAAAATCCCTGAGCCGACTCAGTGAAAAATCTGTCAATGTGCCTTTGAGCAAGGCACTCAACACTAATTTATCCTGTAAATCGCTCTGGATAAGTGTCTGCTAAATGACCAATGTAAAATGTAAGCGGGAGAAATGCTAACAACAGGACTTCAGACAGAATTAGGCCTCATCAACATGCACGCTTTGTTTCTTCCACAACTCACTAAACAATTCTACCAGCCACCATTCACAACTCCTGGCCAGGCGTGCAGGCTGCCATTTAGCACCGGGAAGGCCTGGCTGGTGAGTTGCCACTAAAATAGCTCTGGGGAGTTATGGGGTGTTAAGTGGTGCACCGTGAGTAACCTTACAGCAAAGCGGTCAGATGGAGATAAGGAAGGACTGCTCTGGCGTGACCCACAAAATTCCAGACCTTGAACGAAGGTGTCACCTCCCCCCCTAACCGGAATAGCATTCTGTTTTCTAGTCACCTATCCTTCAAACAATCCTGAAATGGGATTTTAAGGGGGTACAAAATGGCACTTAGTAGATAGCCAAAGTAAAATGGTACCTTGATGTCTTGGCAATTGTCAGCCGTAGCAGTTAACAAACATATTTCGACAGTCTTGTGATAGACATTTCAAAGCTAATAAAAATAAGGGGATGGGTGAGGGTAAGTCAAAATAGTGTATCATAGCATATCAGACAACATAGCAATTTTCAACCAGTCCTCCCCAGTCCCCATGCACTTCCAAGCAAGTTAGAAAAACAAGTAATTGCAAGTGAATTCATATTATGTCATATGTTATGCTAGGTATGTTTGTGTTGTGTAGAAACAAATTACAGGCTTTTACATTCTATTCAGGGTGGCTAGTCGAGAGAGAGACAGAGAGAGACAGAGAGAGAGAGACCAAGCAAGTAAAAACAATGACAACACTAAAGTGGACTCTATTATTCTGACATTAGACAGGCTTTAGCATGACTCCACAGCCCTGTGTGAGTTCTTGACTACAGCTTACATTGCTGCCACAATTAAAGTTGGACACATATCTGCTGGCAATGACATGGCCTCCCAAGACTACAACTGGTTTCTCCTCAATGTCAGTTTATTTTAAAGTAGTTGTTGTTGTTCAACCTCCATGACCTGAGAGTGTTTGCAGAGGATTTACAAGGTGACATTTACAACTGAAGCGTCAGCGTCCTCGTTCTCCTCCCCTTCTTGCACTCCACAAAAACAACAAACTCCATTCCCTGAGAGATCAGGAACAGTCATTTTGGGATTGTGACATTGGTTTAGTCCTGCAGACAATGGTGCTAAGATTCAGCATAACTTTTGAGGCATGAGTAAACACCCGGAGACATTTCTTGGAGACAAAAACAGCAAAGCACACATTTCCTTTTATAAGCACTAACAATGTGTGGTGTGTCAATGTGAAGATCTAGCCCTGAGAGACTAGGGCTACATGAAATGTGCAGGCAGATGGCTAGGCAACTGTAAAATAAAAAAGAGGAAAACCTCAAGAGTTAAAGATGTTTGAATACAATTTCTTACATCTACTACAGCATCTCACTTTAAGGCAAATGTGAAAACATTGACTAAACTAAGTCCCCCTGTCGAGATAAYGTCCACAACACAGAGCTCTCTTTGCCTATACCGAGCCACATGAGTTTAATTTAAATAAACCTATTTATTAAATCTTCTCAGGCAAACACATCCACTCCGAACCAGATATTCAGCTTGCGGAGAGAGCGAGCGAAAGCAAACACAGATCCAGGTTATGAGAAAATGTGTGTGCTGAACAAGGAGGCATTCATGAGCTGATTCATCCCAGGCTGAAGTATTAGCAGCGCTGCAGAGGAGGGACATCTGCCATCACACTCCCCCACGAAGAGGCTGTTACCGAGGAACAAGCCAGGACCATTTACATTTTAGTCATTTAGCAGACGCTCTTATCCAGAGCGACTTGCAGAAGCGACTAGGGTTAAGTGCCTTGCTCAAGGGCACATCGACCGATTTTTCAATTAGCGACTCAAAACAGTGACCTTTCGGTTACTGGCCAACGCTCTTAACCACTAGGCTACCTGCCACCCTATCCATGTATACTTCCTGGAACGACAACCTTCACAGGGGGAAGATGGAACACCACACCATGTGCTTTCCTATGAAAGAATTGACTCCAGTACTTTTGCCTCCTCAGTTGAACTTGTTATTCTGTCTTAGTTCCACATGTTATGTAAATGGCTCCAAATAGGCCAGCTGATCCCCGCAGCAAGGCAAGGCACTGGGACTTTTTTGTGATGCATGAATGGTGATCKACATTATCTGCTTTTAGATTATTTACTTTCATATGGTGTTCATTAAAAAAAGGGCTTTAATTTCCAAAGGCAATGGTAGGAGGGTGTTGTTGGTGGTGATGAGTAAGCACTAAAGTTGTTGGATCTCACATCTCTCTTGTGCAGGCCCAACTGTAAAGGGGATAGGGACAATGAAATCAGAATGGTAAAAGCATGATGAGTGACACCCTGATGGCTGTCATGTCAGCCAGGTCAGCCAGTCCTTTATTGAGAATCTGAGCACAAAATCAAGCCAAAACTATCACATTACAACCAGAACGCTACATACCATGTGGATTTGGAGGAATACAGTCCTGACTTAAACTAGATCTTCAACTTACACATAGCCTACATACCAATATGCCAGGAAATTAATAAATTTAACCTTAAATTTAACATGGCAAGTCAGTTAAGAACAAATTCTTATTTACAATGACAYCCTACTGGGGAACAGTGGGTTAATTGCCTTGTTCAGGTGCCGAAAGACTGATTTTTACCTTGTCAGCTCAAAGCTCTAACCACTAGGCTACCTGCCACCCCCCATAAATGTGCCACATCCACAAACAACCATTCAAAATGAATCACGTTGCATCCAACCTTAAAGTAGAGAAAAGTAGCACTAAAGAAAGAAAAAGCACTGCCAGAGGATATGTGGGAGAGACGAGGCAGGACTGGGAGGTTTAAAAATGCATGCTCCAGCTGTGCACAGGGCCCTACATAGCGAGCGGAGCAGGATGAGGCTACAGGCTGTTGGTTTAGCCACACAGGGTTGGGAGTACAATACACGGAACTGCCGGTGGSTTCTTGCTATTCATTTCCCCCCTCAGTTCATCACTTGGTCCCACTGAGACCTCCATCACCCCAGGTAGGAAAKAAAACYGAACTATTGTGCCTTATAAAATATGAAAGGGTACTTTTTTCTGCTTAGCTGTAACAAAGAGGATTGTTGAGATTGAGAAACTTAAACCACCTCTGATATCAGATTCCCTATCAAATGAAAAGCACCCAGGGATACAGCAACCATGCACCGTCAGTGTACACAATGAGTATTATTAATTGGATCGGTTTGGTTTCTCGTCTTGTCCTGAGGTTCTACATGTCCTTGTTCTCCTAATGCTCTACCCACTCCTCTCTGTGACTCCCCCATTAGGTCGAAGACAATACAGAGACAAAAACACCAAATGTGGGTCCAATATCATCCTTAAGCTAAATCTGCTTTCTTTTAATTGATAAAAGATGGGTGGCTATTAACTGAGAATAGCAGGATCCTATAGAGGTGTTCTCAGATGGCTCAGTACACTGATTCCACCTGGTAACACACACACACACGCACACACACACGCACACACGCACACACACAACCCTTCTCCAGTAAGTCACCCTACAATACACACACCTTCTCCAGTAAGTCCACCCTTACAACACACACATACACACACCTTCTCCCAGTAAGTCACCCTACACACACACATACCTTCTCACAGTAAGTCACCCTACAACAACAACACACACATCTTCTCACAGTAAGTCACCCTACAACACACACACCAACCCTTCTCCAGTAAGTCGCCCTACAATACACACACACACCTTCTCCCAGTAAGTCACCCTACAACACACACACACACACACACACACACACACACACCACCTTCTCCAGTAAGTCACCCTACAAACACACACACAAACTTCTCCCAGTAAGTCACACTGACAGCCACACAGCACATGAACGAATCTCTCCTTACAGAACAGGCAACAAGGCCACTTGGAGGCCCATTGGTCTTTAGTCACTAGGCGCCAAGTGAACTGCTGTCGGTTTTGGTGGCTTAAATCTGTCTATTGTCAAGGGATCTTAGATAGATCTTAACGAACAGTGGGATTTCAGCCACTTGTTACTGCTGCTTGAAGTGGTTACTGTTGAGGGATAGTTGTTGTACAGTATCTGTCTCTCTGGTGCTAGCATTAAAACGTATGCATGTCAATACCAAGGATCAAGATATGGTTAGAGGGATGCATAGTAACTACAAATCTGAGCATGCAGCTTACATTTTTGTGGCAAATCTCCCATCTATCAAGCATCAATGCTTACTTGTGTGATGCTTGCTCAGAACTCAAGGATTTATCTTAGAGTAAAGAACTACAGGACAGATACACTACTATTATCAATCTACTATTATCAATCTAGTCTTGATGCACACTTTTAAAAAAACATATTTCAATGGATAAAAACACAAACGTCAAATCAAGTTTATTTATATAGCCCTTCGTACATCAGCTAATATCTCGAGGTGCTGTACAGAAACCCAGCCTAAACCCCAAACAGCAAGCAATGCAGGTGTAGAAGCACGGTGGCTAGGAAAAACTCCCTAGAAAGGCCAAAACCTAGGAAGAAACCTAGAGAAGGAACCAGGCTATGAGGGGTGGCCAGTCCTCTTCTGGCTGTGCCGGGTGGAGATTATAACAGAACATGGCCAAGATGTTCAAATGTTCATAAATGACCAGCATAGTCATTGCTCTGAGAATATGTAGCTGACGTCTGACAATGACGGCTGTAGGGAAACATTTGTCATCTTGCGGCTTACATGTATTGATCCCATCTTTACTAATGCTGTAGAAATTTGCTTGAAAGCAGTATCCAGATCCATTGGATGTAGTGATCACAAAATAGTAGCCATATCTTGGAAAACCAAAGTTCCAAAGGCTGGGCCTAATATAGTGTATAAGAAGTTTTGTAGTGATTCCAATGTTAAAAGAATATCTGTTGGTCCGTGGTGTGTAACGAGAAGCAAACAGACACTGCACTTGACACATTTATGAAATTGCTTATTCCAATTGCTAATAAGCATGCACCCATTAAGAAAATTATTGTAAAAACTTAAATCCCCGTGGATTGACAAGGAATTGAAAAATMTTATGGTTGAGAGGGATGAGGCAAAATAAATGGCAAATAAGTCTGGCTGCATAACCGATTGGCAAACTTATTGAAAATTGAGACATCATGTGACTAAACTGAATAAAAAGAAGAAGAAACTACACCATGAAACAAAGATAAATGAAATAAAGAATGATAGTAAAAAGCTTTGGAGCACCTTAAATTAAATTCTTGGAAAAAGGCAAACTCAGCCCCATCATTCATTGAATCAGATGGCTCATTCATCACAAAACCAACTGATATTGCCAACTACTTTAATGACTTTTTCATTGGCAAGATTAGCAACTTAGGGATGACATGCCAGCAACAAACGCTGACACTACACATCCAAGTATATCTGACCAAATTATGAAAGACAAGCATTGTAATTTTAAATTCCGTAAAGTTAGTGTGGAAGAGGTGAAAAAATTATTGTTGTCTATCAACAATGACAAGCCACCGGGGTCTGACAACTTGGATGGGAAATTACTGAGGATAATAGCAGATGATATTGCCCCTCCTATGTGCCATATTTTCCATTTAAGCCTACTAGAGAGCGTGTYCCCTCAGACCTGGAGGGAAGCTAAAGTCATTCCGCTACCTAAGAATAGTAAAGCCCCCTTTACTGGCTCAAATAGCACACCAATCAGCCTTACCAACCCTTAGTAAACTTTTGGAAAAAATTGCATTTGACCAGATACAATGCTATTTTACAGTAAACTATTTGACAAACTTGCAGCATACTTATAGAGAAGGACATTCAACACGCACAGCACTTACACAAATGACTGATTGGCTGAGAGAAATTGATGATAAAAAGATTGTGCGGGCTGTTTTGTTAGACTTCAGTGCAGCTTTTGACATTATTGATCATAGTCTGCTGCTGTKAAAACGTATGTGTTATGGCTTTACACCCCCTGCTATATTGTGGATAAAGAGTTACCTGTCTAACAGAACACAGAGGGTGTTCTTTAATGGAAGCCTCTRCAATATAATCCAGGTAGAATCAGGAATTCCCCAAGGCAGCTGTCTTGGCCCATTACTCTTTCAATCTTTACAAATGAATTGCCACTGGCTTTGAGGAAAGCCAGAGTATCTATGTATGTGGATGACTCAACACAATACATGTCAGCGACTGAAATGACTGCAACACATAACAAAGAGTTGCAGTTAGTTTCAGAGTGGGTGGCAAGGAATAAGTTCGTCCTAAATATTTCTAAAACTAAAAGCATTGAATTTGGGACACATCATTCACTAAACCTCAACTAAATCTTATAATAAATAATGTGGAAATTGAGTTGACTAAACTGCTTGGAGTTACCCTGGATTGTAAACTGCCCTGGTCAAAACATATTGCTACAACAGTAGCTAAGATGGGAAGAAGTATGTCCATGATAAGGCGCTGCTCTACTTTCTTGACAGCACTGTCAACAAGGCAMGTCCTACAGGCCTTAGTTTTGTCGCACCTGGACTACTGTTCAGTCGTGGTCAGGTGCCACAAAAAAGGACTTAGGAAAATTGCAATTGGTTCAGAACAGGGCAGCACGGCTGGCCCTTGGATGTACACAAAGAGTTAATATTAATAATATGCATGTCAATCTCTCCTGGCTCAAAGTGGAGGAGAGATTGACTTCATCACTACTTCTGATAATACCTTATGAGAGGTATTGCCATGTTGAATGCACCGAGCTGTCTGAACTACTGGCGCACAACTCAGATACCCATGCATACCCCACAAGACATTTCACAAGAGGTCTCTTTACAGTCCCCAAGTCCAGAACAGACTATGGAAGGCGCAGAGTGCTACATAGAGCCATGACTACATGGAACTCTATTTCACATCAAGTAACTCATGCAAGCAGTAAAATTAGATTTAAAAAACACCTTATGGAACAGCGGGGACTGTGAAGCAACACAAACATAGGAACAGACACATGCATACACACACAATAACATACACACTATACACACACATGTACTCATGGATTMTGTACTGTAAATATGAGGTAGTGGTGGAGTAGCAGCCTGAGGGCACACAGTCTGTGAATGTAATGTAATGTTTTTAAAATTGTATAAACTGCCTTAATTTTGCTGGACCCCAGGAAGAGTAGCTACTGCCTTGGCAGCAGCTAATGGGGATCGATAATAAATACAAATACAGTAATGCACAGTTAAACTTAACATCTGAGTTCCATGCATCCTTTGTGACAACCTCTGGTTKACACTAGAACTATAAAATAAACCTTTGTGATGTTGGTTTTCTGTACACCCTTAAAAGTGACCCGCGGGAGCACATGACCTTTACACAGTGAGATTTTGTATGAAGGCGAGAGGATGCTGCTCCACAGCAGGTCTGTCAGAAGGAATTCGTCAGCTAGTCAGTAAACGAGTGCCTCTTTTGAGCAGCTATAGCAAACATAGAGAGACAGCCTGGGCTCAGGTTGGTCTAACTCTATTTACAGTGCTGTCTCACTAAAAGTCTTAATGATTACCATAAGAGACATTTGCTGCATGTAACTTCTGCAAATATAGTCAAAGTTGTTTAGCAATGTTCATCTGTTACTGTTGTGTCTGTATTTCAAAAAAACATTCCTGGTTTTGATCGTCTTTCACCATCAGACTCTCTGTTGCTTTATTTCTTAGCATGGAGAAAATGGACACATGCTAAGTGCTGTGCTAAATGCCCCAGAAGCCACCTCACCTCCTGGTTCTTGGCCTTCACACGAAACGGTACAGAAGGTCAATCACATACCTCCATTATTCTGTCGTGGATCTGAAGGCCTCCCTCCTTGTCTGTTGGTCCCTTCTCAACGATCTTGGATACAAAAATGCCTTCATTCAAAGTGCCATTATGGTCGTCCTGTGGGGAAAAAACTGCCATGTTAATGACCCATTTTCTGATCATCTTAGATAACACATTGATGAAATTGATTAAGAAATAGTTGTAACTATTGAAGATGATTACATAAAAATATTTAATTACAATACATGGTAATTTACTTTAAAATATTCAGCAAAAATAATATCTTTAAAATATTAAACAAATCTCTTGCAAAATCTGCCTAACCTACTTTCAAAAGTCGTGAGGACATTATGCAGACAATTCAAAATGGTTTTCCCATTACCCATTCCCACCAATCAGGGTCAGAGACACCCTGCCGGTCTTTACATGTGAACGCAACTGCAGTCATCAACGCAGCCTTGTTAACCCAGCGATTAACCGCAGGGCTCAACAGCCTGCAGTGACTGGCAAGTGGTTGCAGGTGCACATTACACAGGGCTTAATGTTGGGCTCCACAGAGCCCCAGTGCCAAATTGGCCTGCCAGTTGACATGTTTCCTAGGGCTGGATAATACAACTGTGACCCAGCCCGTTAGAGGGGCTAAARGTTGAATGGATGTGTTGGAAGGATATGAGTTACTCTGCGTCCATCAGTGAGGCTGTGACCCCTGAGTTGTAAGAGCTACGATTGGCTTAACAAAGCACTGCCAACATCCCTCTCAGCTCTCTCCTAAAACCACATCAAACCAACCCTGCGCCTCTGCCAAGTCGTGCGACAGTGTGCTAAATTTATATGGAATACTTAAAGAAACCTCAGAAGTCAAGGTGTGAATGCTGCAATTCATTATTTCAGGTCTGCTTCCTTTTTTTCCGAACTCATCACAGCACATTGTTAACTGTGAAACAAACACATTTTCCCCCAAAATGGCCCGGATTGCCAAGGGAATGTCACAGCAGGAGAGTGAGAGGCCTGATGCTTTGCCATGTATCCCCCTGCCCTGGGGCCACAGTGTGGACAAACTCAGTACTTAGACCCTACATTGTCTATGAAGGCCAGCCTTTAATCATACTCAGCCTGGTGTCCAACCCAACTCTATCTCTGAATCGCATCAATACTAGTCAAGGGTAAAAACGCCATTAATCAATAGTTTATTTTAGAGGATTTGGTGACCTCTTTATGAAGTTATTCTAGCCTTAAAGACAATTCGAGCAAAGTTGAGTGCATGGGACCCCCTTTTGTAGCACAGGTGGCTGGTGGCACCTTAATTGGGGAGGACGGGCTCATAGTAATGGCTGGAACGGAGTAAATTGAATGGTATCAAACACATGGTTTCTGTGTTTAAATAGCATTCCATTTACACCATTCCAGATATTATTACAAGCCGTCCTCCCCTCACCTGTTTACTGTGTTTTGTAGGCCCGCAGATCAGTTCCCCAGATGTAAAAATAACAAAGCTCTTTTCATTTGATAGCAAAGTGCATATTTCAATGTACATAATGAGCAATAACTTAAACATTTTCTCTTCACTGTCAAAACTCTCTTTGGGTTGATGCATGGTTCTGTCAAGTGAACCGGAAAGACCATGGAATCCAGAAAAAATGCTTTCGGTGTTTGGTCCTTTTTATAGTTTCCTGCTGTAAAACGTTTTACTGTAATAATCCATGTCGCCACAGCAAAGTGCGTCACTATAGCAATTTAAATGAACCACAGAACAGCCCTGAGTGGAACACTTTGGCACACATTCTTCCCAGTAAAAAAGATACTGCGAACTGGGACCAGCTTACTCTGTACAGAGATTGAGATGCTCCAAGTATACGAGACCCAGTTCTAACTGATCTCTGAGCCCAAATTTAAAAAGTATCTGAGTAAGATTGCCAATCTTGGATCAGGTCCCCCCTTTCCATATAACTGTATTCATTATTATCTAGAAAGGCAAAACTGATCCTATATCAGTCCTTCTACTCTAAGAATCTTTGTGAATACATGCCCTAATCCCAGTTCAGCAGTGATATTTCTTCCCTCTCCTCTCGGGAGCCAATGGCATCATTAATGATTGTCGGCGAAGACAGTGAGACAGTAAACACAGAGGCCATAACAGGTTATCAGCTCAGGGCAGAGGACCCACTTCACACCACGTCTGTTTTAACCATGTCATCATAGTCGCCTCAATTAAAGAGGACAATAGTGTGGGCACAGTCATAAACCTTAATTTGATCCTCATATGAAGTAATTATAGTTTTATCTGAAAAAACAAATCRGCTAAACCTAACCATTAAACAAACACAATGCGATCTATGCACAAAACACAAAACTATAGTTAATCGTAGTTCAAGTATTTGCCTCCATTCCTGATTTCCCATATGACACTTGGCTGACCATCAATGAGATAAAACAGTAACCCAGAGATGCCARTTGTAACCTACCGCACATGGTCGTCCTCCCACGATGTTGAAGCCCAGAGAACCTCCCTCCCGATGAAGGATGGCTGTGACGTTTTTTGTCTCCCCGCCCTGTGGACAGACAGACAGAAAGAGTACAGGAAGTCATTAACAACCCAAATTACAAATATCACTGAATAAAATAAATTATTGATCAATCATAAAAAATACTAAAATAAAACTCCCTGCAGACAGACATACAGACAAAGAGCAGGTGCTTATTTTCACTTAAAACAACACTAAAATAACTTGGAATGACGCAGTAGAAAGTACTGAACAAATCTATGAAATTAACCTAGAAGTCAATTGAGTATTTGAGGTATGATAGAAATAGCCTCAGGTAAAAGTGCAGAACCGCAAGCTACTCCATACACCGTAAATGGATATGTAAAGGTATCAGCGTAACCAACATGGCTGGTAGCAGGTGGGGGGGGAGATCCATCTGTTCTCACATCTTAGTACTTCACTGGTGTGGACCTATATCATGATTCTGTGGCTTAGCTAGCTCTCTGGGAAAGAGCTGTCAAGTGACTGGTTCAAGCAAGGGTTAAGGCTTTTTCCTTCGCTCTCTCCTTCTCTTGCTCCAAAAGCCATTTGCTATGTGTATTAATACACCAGTAGACCTCTCTGTCAATGGAGGGATGACAAGTGGAACGCTGAGAAACCAGTGCAGTCAGCTCTCTTAATCTGCTTCTTAAGGGGACAGTCAGAGGGTGGGACTGGTGCTGGGACCATCATGTCAGTGGTCATCCCAGTATGGAGAATGCCATAGCATACAGGGACTAAATATAAAAGCAGGTATTAACGGTATGTACAGTGTCATGACTGAGTCCGGCTACCATATAGGCTACAGGATAAGGTGCCGAGTACTAGCCTATACTGTAGGTCTGCCATGGAAGAATGTGCACTGCTGCTGGAACAAGTTGTGAAGGTGCATGTGTACTGAGTTCTATGTTTCAAAACAACTATTGGCTATTTCCTGAAAGGATAATGGCATATCTAAGAATATGAAAAATATAGAAAGACTGAAAGTAGAAGGTTAGTCAATGCATTCAGTGCATTCAGTGCATTCAGTATTGTCCCTTCCTTTTATACTATATGTTGTAAGGATAGCCTACATCTGTAGGAACTGAGAAACAAGACAATGTGTACTGAGGACTGAATACTTCTAAAACCAGTGGGGTGAGCATGTCATGCCAGACAGACACTAATCCCACAGACAGACGCCAATCATCACAGACAATGTTGATCTTGCTTTGCATTCACCTAACCTATGTAGCCTTATTTATGACAGAATCACGGAGAAAGACCACATCCCATATTCAGCACAGTCAATCTTAGCCAGTTTCCTTATTCTGTTCAGTTCTGTACATTTGTATGTATTTATTTAATTAACCTTTATTTAACTAGGCAAGTCAGTTAAGAACAAATTCTTATTTACAATGACGGCCTACCAAAAGGCAAAAGGCCTCCTGCGGAGACGGGGTCTGGGATTAAAAATAAAAATATAAGACAAAACACACATCACGACAAGAGAGACACCACAACTCTACATAAAGAGAGACCTAAGACAACAACATAGCATGGCCACAACACATGACAACACAGCATGGTAGCAACACAACATGACAACATGGTAGCAGCACAAAACATGGTACAAACATTATTGGGCACAGACAACAGCACAAAGGGCAAGAAGGTAGAGACAACAACACATCACGTGAAGCAGCCACAACTGTCAGTATTAGTGTCCATGTCAGTCAGAAGCCAGGTGTATATCAGCACTGGAAAGCTGGCCTATGCCATGTTTTCCTGTACATTTTTCAATGTGGCTGAGATTCTGTGTTCCAAACCCAGCAGTCAAAGGAGGTTACCTGTCACCATTGATATTTCTCCTGTTATGGCAGTCGATTGGAGAGCAAATATGTCAGCCTGAATCTGATTTCAGAAGATCTGATAACACGTGACCTGAACTAGCCCAAGTAAAAACACAGACGCTGGTTCGCTGAGATTTGCAATGCAGCGACAGTCTACATGTCGCCCGACTCCAACAGTTAATTCCACTTGTGTCTTTCTGTTTGATACTGCCACATGTGCACTGAGGTTACCTGCCAAGCAATCCTGTTCATACTGCTTGACTGAATCTGAAGAAAAAAATCTGAAGAGAAAAAGCCTTTTAAACTAACCACATCATCCACAATTATTTTTTTCTAGCTTCCTCTTTTTCTTTCATGGATAATTTGAGAAATAATTCCTTTGGAGATGTTTTCCAGGGATTAGAGCTTCAAGGAGGAGAAGAACTTTCTTTGTTCATCCACTTTAACGGAGTTTGTACAGTGCAGCCATTTCAAAGGATTGAACAGACAGTACTAAATAAGAAACCTGAATCTATAAAGTGTTTTGAAAGTGTAATCTTAATCTCTTTCCTCCTCTGGTACCAGGCTGAAAAAACATGTTAGTTGTCAAATCTGATATTGTATCAAGTAATACTGTGGTAATGGGGTGCAGCACACATTTTAAAAGAGTGCAAAAGCAAGGGGAGAAAACACAATAACACTAGGTAAAGGTCTAAACAAGTCCCACTACTAACATGTCTGTCCAACCTGGACTCAAGGGCAGACATAACATAGTACTTGTACATCTGGGACACTACAATTAGTATATGTTATGTTTCGTATGGTATTGTATGTATTAATTTGTGGATGTTCATCATTCATTTTGTACGATATGTTACGAATAAAATGTGTATATGTTTGTTGTGGCTAACGTTAGCTAGGTGGGGGTTAAGATGTTAGGGTTAGGTTAAAGGGTTAAAGTTAGGGTTAGCTAACATGCTAAGTAGTTACAAAGTAGATAAAAAGTAGCTAAAAAGTATTAAGTAGTTGCACAATTGCTAATTAGCTAAAATGTGACCGTCGAGGCTCGATTGGGTCTTATGAAGCAAAATTGAAATTGTGTTTTTTTACATTGGATAAATGTAGAAGCTCAGAGATAGAAAATGGTATATCATACACTACAATTTAGGAACAATGGGGAAGTAATTTTGAGAAAATGGCCATTGTATGTTTTGGTACACCTACTGCAGAGCTCTTCTTTGTCTACACCCYTTCAGCATTATTCACACCCTCTTAAGCTTTAGCCCCACCCATCTCGTTAAGGATTCACGTGTGAGGCTATGTACTAAACAACCAAAGATTTCAAGACTAAAGGCTGGTTTAAACTACAGGTCTTTTTGTAAATTTAATCTGGAGTGCCAGAGTGTGCTCTGAGCGTTCTTAAACACGTTGTCAGATTGTTCGTTCGTAAATTCAGAGCGTTTCGCTCTCGGCGCGTTCAGAGCGCACACTGGACTCTTTTGCCGAGGAGTAGGGTTGATTCTAGCGTTCTGACCTAATAACAGCAGTCAAGCACCCAAGCTAACTGGCTAACGTTGGCTAGCTTGCTAGCTACTTCCAGACACAAATAAGAGAACAGCTCACTCTGACCATCTTACTCGCCCTAGCAGAGCTGTTTGGGCTGTTTTTATGTTATCCAGAGTGTTGGTGACTGCAACAGTGCTGCTGGCAAAAATTGGATTACGCTTTTTTGACAATGTTTACTGACACCAGCCATATTCAACGGGTGTTGAGCATTTGTAAATTTGTCAGTTATTCTGCGCTCTGGTACACTCAGATGAGAGTGCTCTGTAATCGGAGTAGATAGCCAGAGCAAATTTACCAGCTACGACTATCAACAGTTATCGCAGTGACATCATAAACATTCTATTGAAATAGTTACTTGCATAATGGAGTGTTTTGCTAGCTAAACAATGAACTGAAACAATGTAGCTAGCTAGCTAAACAATGAATCATAATCCCAACTCATAACGTTACTACCCTGCATGAATCTGCAGGTAGCTAACCAACCAGGTTCAATGTTAGCTAGCTAACATTAGGCTATAACTAGCAATGCTAGAGATACAAATATCAGATCATACACGTAATGTCAGCTAGCTAGCCAGCCAGCTAATGTTAGCTAGCTAGCTAACAGTACACTAACTTGAAATGAAAACAACTTTCTGACAAAATTAGAAACATGCAATATCTGAAAATGTAGCTAGCTAACCAGCTAGCAATGAGGATTCGGCCCAGAAGCGGCCCTCCTCCGGGGGGCCAGAACTGATTGAATTGGGTTTCATACTCAGCCCAGAATCAAAATGAATGACTGCCCAGAATCGGCCCAAGTACATTGGGCCATTTCCATCTACCAGAATTCAGTCGACTTTGCCGGCATCTTACCAGAATCCCCCCAGAAGCGGCCCAATACAAATTTAAATAAATATATACAAAATTTCCGACTTAGTAATTTTAAATATTACTATTATACATTTTATACATACAAATTATACCCATCCACAAAAAACATTTTGTGTTGGAGGTAATACCACACACCTGGTGACCGTGTCAGTGTGCATGCACCTGGCCCGCCACAGGAGTTGCTACAGCGCGATGGGATAAGGACATCCCAGCCAGCCAAACCCTCCCTAACCCAGACGACGCMGGGCCAATTGTGCGTCGCCTCATGGGTCTCCTGGGCGCTGCCGGCACGGGTCTCGAACCAGCATCTGTAACAACGCAGTTTGCACTGTGATGCAGTCTTAGACCGCGGTGCCACTTGGGAGGCTCCATCCACTAAGTTTTTAATGCCTATCAATTGCCTTGCACAAAGTATCAAAATACAAAAATACTACACAGGACTCTTAAAYAATTTCATTTAAATGTTAATTGTATTTTTGATCACAGAAACAATGAGAAAGTATGGAAAAATAAATAATGAAATGTTAATTATAAAAAAACCTGTGTCATCATCTGCCAGAGAGTATCCCCAATTGGCCCGAGCCCCAAGTAATATATACATTTGGGCCAGATAACTCACCGGAATCGGCCCGAGCTCTATCCCCGCACTCTAGCCAAAGGTACTACTGCTGAAGGCGGCTCAGACTCGGGCCACATGACATCGTCAGACTCTGACTCTCAGCCGGGTGCCCCGACTCTCAGCCAGAATTGGCCCAGATCCACTGTGCTAGCTGGGTAGGCTCTCTTACCCGTATACATGGATGGACGCTTCTCCTTCTCTGTAACGGATGCCATGGTGGCCCTTAGTTTAAAGATGTAATCCGGAGACAGGTTTTTTATACAACAGCAGTGTGAACAGTGTGTTCTCTCTTTCAACTCCGTCTGCATATTTGCAATCAAACGACAGAATTTTCTCCATCTCCTTAGCTATCATACTCTAATTCCATTGATTTCAAAATTCGGTCCACCAGAAAGTGGACAGCAACACTTATGCGGTTTTATTACGTGATATCCTTCAAAAAAGCAGCATTAGAAAGGATTACCTACACATACTGACCAGCTCATATTATAGACAGAAGCTACATGGCAGACCAATCCGAACTCATCTCTTGGCATGTCCAGCCCACTCATTATCTCAGCCAATCATGGCTAGCGGGAAGGTTGCTCATTTTTCCGGGGCTAATGTAACAATTGTATTCGTATTTACAGATGGCATAAAAGTTTGTTATGAATGCGCATTAAAGTTCACCTGTTCCAGCAGGCATTTCTGCCCAAAAATGCAATTTGATTAAAAAAGTGTACTTTAAATGGCTCTCCTGTGAAGTTGTGATGTGCGACATATGCCTAGTTTCCTGAAARGAGTGACAAATGCTAAAGTTGGCCATGATGAGATTCGAACACGCAATCTTTGGGTTGCTAGACGTTCACGTTATACACCCACCTACCCTACTAAGTAACCTTGTCTTATGTAGCCATACCAAACATAACATATCATACTAATTTGAGTGTCCGGATTTACCCTTACTATGTTACATCTAGTCTATGAGACCAGGCTGGTGTGTACGTTCCCTTATATTCAGAATGCTTGTAGGCTTATAGTGTACCTTACCTGTTCTTCCACCATGTGTTGATATGGACTTATACAAGATCATAAACATTTCAACCTTCCCCTAGCTGACCAGAAGGGAGGCCTCTATCCTTTTATGTCCACTGTGTTGAGTCCAAGACTTGGCTATAGAACATGGCAAAAACTATGCACTGACTAGCATATAAACATATGCGATATACACTGAGTGTACAAAACATCAAGGACATATCTTTCAATGACATAGACTTACCAGGTGAATCGAGGTGAAAGCTATGATCCCTTATTAATGTCACTTGTTAATAAATTCACTTCAATCAGTGTAGATGAAGGGCTTATTAAAAAGTATTTTTTAAGACAATTGAGACATGGATTGTGTGTGTACAATTCAGAGGGGGAATGGGCAAGACAAAGTGCCCATTGAATGGGGTATGGTAGTAGGTGCGAGGCACAACGGTTTGTGTCAAGACCTACATCACTGCTGTTTRTTTTCAAGCCCCTGAGTGTATCAAGAATGGTCCACCACCCAAAGGACATCCAGCCAACTTGACACAACTGTGGGAAGCATTGGGGCCAACATGGGCTAGCATCCCTGTGGAACGCTTTCGACACCTTGTAGAGTCCCTGCCCCGACGAATTGAGGCTGTTCTGAGGGCAAGGGCAGGTGCAACTCAACATTAGGAAGGTGTTCTTAATGTTTTGTACACTCAGTGTATATTTAAGATTTTCATATATTTATATGTTTATTGATTTCTAGGAAAAAAATACAATACTAGTCATAGTAATACAACCTGATTAAATAACACGTTAGTATTATTACTACAACATCACTTGTATTATGTAATTACAACAGAATACTATATTGCAACGTTTGCAGACAGAAAGTCCCAATTAAACCTGTCGGGGGTTCCGTGTGGACACCAGTAAATATTTGCAGCAGATAGACATATTTAATTGTTTTAACCTTTATGTAACTAGGCAAGTCAGTTAAGAACTAATTCTTATTTACAAAGACGGCCTACACCGGTCAACGCTGAGCCAATTGTGCGCCGCCATATGATACTCCCAATCACGGCCGGTTGTGATACATCCTGGATTCGAACCAGGGTGTCTGTAGTGACGCCTCTAGGGCTGAGATGCAGTGCCTTAGACCACTGCGCCACTCGGAAGCTCCATCTAATCTATATAGCCTATGTATGGCAAACTGAGGAAAATAAACAAACTTTTGGCCATTACTTGTCACCTACAAGTAGCCGCATTCGTCGTTAGAAATTAGATTAAACGCCATTTAGTCGTAGACTAGGCCTAATGCAACGGTGTTTGACCACAGGAGACTCYAAGTATATCTGGTCAATGATTTAACCTGGCAGACATCGTACCACTAAAGTTTTAAACTGGTTAATACAAACATATCATAAGTAACGGAAAATGCAAAAAAGTAGTGCAAATGTGAAAATAATGACAGTACGCGCGCTCTATAGATAAAAGGTAACATAGAACTATGGACAATCACAAACAAAGTAACTATTTGTAATAGCCACAAATTCCGTAGCATGCTTTTTGAAACGTTCTTACCTTGCACGGGGGAACAAGGGTCCTAGTCAGCGAATCGATCCTTGCACTGTATTCAGTGAATTTCTTCTGATACTTCAGCGCTGTCATTTGTAGCTCATTGTGCACCGCGGAGAGTTGAGCAAGAAGTGATTTCTCTCTTTTGCTTGATTTCAATGATTGCTTCTTGAACTCTTTGTCCAAGTTGACCACCTTCCCGTGCAATGCACTATTATGTGCTTTCATGGCTTTCAAACAGCAATGGGTGTCTAGTTTTTGCTCTTTGTGGATGAGCATCAAGCCACATCCACTGTCGCATATCCCGACCGGTCTGTAATCACACGATTCGCGCATATGGGCATCCATGTCCTTCAGATTGAGCACCTCCTTGCATCCTTTATTCCTGCATTTGGCCGGTGAGTAATCGCACATCTCGGCATGCTCTGCTAGATGATGCAGCTTTACCACTTTTTCACAGCCTCTGGCATGGTTGTCACACTTTATGTCCAGCTTCAGAATCAGGTTTTTCAGAGGGAGAACGTGGTTCAGCTCTGTCGTGGAGATCCTTTGACATTTGACGGGGCAGCTGCTTTTCTGGACAACCCAAGGCAGCACACAGCTTGCGCAGAAGACGTGACCACACGGAGTAGTGAGCGGGTCTTCTAGAACTTTATTACACAAGTTGCATTTAAAATCTGGGTCCACAGCCCCTTTAAACCGATCCAACTCAAATCCCATGTTTTTAAATAAATCCAAAACTCCGCCGGGATTCCCACAGATCGAAGTAGGAGTAATGGGTGTTTTAATTTGTCATTGGAGGAGTATCCTGTAGACTGACTTCAAGCTCTCCTGACTGTCTAAACTAATTGACCGAGACTTCTTCGGGAAAAAAGTGGAGGAATTCTCTACCGTAACTGCCGTAAGAGCCGTGCAACAGACTGAAAAGCAATCATCAATTGGCCTAATTTACGAATCGAAAAATTATTTAAGCTTTTTAAATTGTAACTCAATCGAGGAAACGTTTATTAATGCAATTATTACATTGTAGTTACGAAGAAAAATAGGCTGCACGTAGGGGTTGCATGCACCCCKAAAAAATCTAAGGGGACACAAAGTATATGAGGATGGCTTGGGGGTGGTACATATGGGGGCTATGCCCCCAGTCTGTAAATGGGCGAATWTAGCATTTTTTCAAACACATGAAACAGCTTTTTCCTGCAATTTAGAGCCATAATCATTACGCATAATGCTATGCTTCTCTGTAGAGGGATGATGCTCTGAGTGTGACTTCTCATTGTGTCAAACCATGTTAGTGTCTGCGATATTATTACACAAAGCTATGGCTCTATGTCTTACCTAGCTAGTTGTGACTGACACTTCAGGGTATTAGCTATGTATACACTGAGTGTACAAAATGTTAGGAACATCTGCTCTTACAGGGCGGCAGGTAGCCTATTGATTAAAAGCGTTGGGAAAGTAATTGAAAGGTTGCTGATTCGAATCCCCAAGCCGAAAAGGTGGAAAAATCACCCATTCTGCCCTTGAGCAAGACAGTTAAGCCCCAACAACAAATGCTCCCCTGGCGTGGAATTCATTCAAGGCACCCCTCCGCACCGCTCTGATTCAGAGGGTTTGGGTTAAATATAGAAAACACATTTCAGTTGAATGCATTCAGTTGTCCAACTGACAAGGTATCCTCTCTCCATGACATAGACTGGCCAGGTGAATACAGGTGAAAGCTATGATCCCCTGTTGATGTCAATTGTTAAATCCACTTCAATCAGTGTAGATGAAGGGGAGGAGACAGGTGAAAGAAGGATAAAAATCTTGAGACAATTGAGACATGGATTGTGTATGTGTATCATTCAGAGGGTGAATGGGCAAGACAAAATATTTAAGTGCCTTTGAATGGGGTATGTTAGTAGGTCCCAGGCGCATTGGTTAGAGTGTGTCAAGAACTACAATGTTGCTGTGTTTTTCATGCTCAACAGTTTCCCGTGTGTATCAAGAATGGTCCACCACACAAAGGACATCCAGAGAACTTGGCACAACTGTGGGAAGCATTGGAGTCAACATGAAAGCATCCCTGTAGAACGCTTTCGACACCTTGTAGAGTCCCTGCCCCGACAAATTGAGTCTGTTCTGAGGGCAAAAGGGGTTGCAACTCAGTATTTTGGAAGGTGTTCCTAATGTTTTGTACACAGTGTGTAGACAAATGCTGTGTGCTGATAACCATAGTGTGCATGACATGTCACTAGGACTTTGGAGACATGACACGCTAACTGCTGTAGTCTCAGACAGGCAGAGCACTTGTGAAAACAAATGGGTGGAAGAACACTTAATAGCAAGTGACATTTTCATTTCCCGCTGAAACACACACTTAAAATCCCAGAAGACAGAGAGAACAAGCAAAGAGGATATTCTTAAAAGTGTTTTGGCTGGCATGTAGGCCACCCTGCAGCTCTTACACTCATGTTGACAATGACAGGCTGTCTTCCTATTTCACACAGTGCAGTGAGTACACTAGGGGACAGATGACAAAACTGTAACCTACAGTAGATACAGAAATGTAACCTAGATACAGACAATATCTGTCACGTTCCTGACCTTATTTCCTTTGTTTTGTCTTTGTTTAGTTGGTCAGGACGTGAGCTGGGTGGGCATTCTATGTTATGTGTTTCTATGTTGGGTTCATTTTCAATTAGCCTGATATAGTTCTCAATCAGGGGCAGGTGTTTTACGTTTCCTCTGATTGAGAACCATATTAAGGTAGGCTGTTCTCACTGTTTGTTTGTGGGTGATTGTTTGCTGTGACTGTGTTTGTTCACCTCACGGTACTGTTTCGTTTCGTTCCTTCCTGTTTGTGCGTTCATTGTTTTATGTGTTCTCATGTTCAGGTCTGTTAACGTCGTTTATTATTTTGTAGTTTGTTCAAGTGTATTTTCGTCTTCGTTATTAAAATTATGGTGGATTCAACCTACGCTGCATATTGGTCCGATCCTTGCTCCTCTTCAGACGAGGAAAACGACCGTTACATTTTAAATTATTGTTCTGTATGATATTGTATGTACATACCTTAGGCTAGGTCTTTGGCTAATTACTGTAATAGAACCAGAGGGACTCTGGTAGAGGGGCAGAGGGACTGTAGTAATAGCACTCTATTAGCCAATCCCCATAAGTGTGTTTTTGTGTTTAGTTGTGTGTGTGTGTGTAGTTGTGTGTGTACGTGCCTTTATGTGGCTGTTTCTCTCTCAATTTATTTTCTGCATAAAGAAAAAAACACCTCTATTTAAACTCGTGCATTTTCGATCTCGGCAGGAAGTGTTATGGTCATAAAAGACTCACAGGGCACGCCAGTTATGCTCAGTGATGGGACAAGAATGACCAGCACACTGGCAGCTTAACTTTCTTTTGTGAGCAAAGTCCATCTTTGTTCATCAGACTCCATAATATTGCTGATGGGAAACACACATCTATTGGTTGTCTATTCTTTGGGAAACCCAATTACATGTGATGCCGTGCTTTATAAAACCATTCCACATGTGTTACTATCAAAGACTAAAACCAAAGGCTCATCAATGGCTCTGTGGGACACAGTGACAGAAGGAGAATGCACACTAGCAGTCAATTAAAGACTGAGGTAACGTGTCAACTCTTCCACATGATAAATGGGTATCTCACAAGTAAAATATTATGTAATTTCTTGACACCTTTATGGTATTATTTGGCTATGTCGTGAGTAATGTAATGACCTTTTCTTCTACTTCTTCTTCTTTCAAAAGTACAAAATCATCAGTTTTGACAATATCCACAGACGTGTGTGAGTGGATGAGAGAGACACAGACGCATAGTAGATTTAAGCATTGAGGCCCGAGGGTGTGTTGTATATGGCCAATATAACACGGTTAAGGGGTGTTAACCTCGACGCAACGCGGAGTGCCTGGATACAGCCCTTAGCCATGGTCTGTTGGCAATATACCACAAACCCCCAATGTGCCTTATTGCTATTATAAACTGGTTACCAACATAATTAGAGCAGTAAAAATACATGTTTTGTCATACACATGGTATATCGTCTGATATACCATGGCTTTTGGCCAATCAGCATTCAGGGCTCGAACCACCCAGTTTATAATAGGTCATTAAAAACTGGAAAATTTAGTTGTGACATATCCTTTTGTTCTATTATACCCCTTTGCCCGCACAATGATTCTTCAATTTCCAGTAGTGTGTTGCTGTGAATGATGAGATTTGAATATGCTACACAGCTAAAGGACTGTCTGTTTGTGTTTGCTTGCCAATTTTTCTGCTAATGATTTATGATTTCTTACCATGGAATTACAGGCCCCAGTTGTTTATTCTAGGGCTGAGCTGTGGGGTCTTCCTCTAAGCATCAAACTAAATGAAATATTTGTATTCCAGAATGGATAAGAACATGAAAACAAACTTTAACAGTACCCAGCTATACCCAGCCGTTTTGAGAATATCGGCCAGTGATTATTGTGAGTTAGGAATGTTATCTCAATTTAAGAAGGAGAGAGATTCATAGCGTTCTAGGCTATTCACTTCGCTTTGGAATTCTCTGCAGATGACATCAGAATGTTTTCCATGAACTGGGATGAGGTGATAACAGGTGGCTCAGACAACTCTATGTTGGTTCCAGCAGCACAAAGACAGACTGGGTCCTAGTAGAGATAAGAGTTAATCCAAACTCTCCAGCTCCAGACTGCCAGTGAAGGATCCAGAAAGGCTCTGGGGCTGTGTCTGGACTTCTCCTCTCCCACCTTCCCAGTTCATATCCCAGTGTCACCCCACACGTCTAGATCCACTGAGATAAATGACAAAGAAAAACATACCAAGAGAGTTTTCATCTATATTCTTCATATCTGTCTATTTACCATCACAAGCCGATGCTGGCACTAAGARAGCACTCAATGGCATGTATTCGGCCATAAGCAAACAGGAAAACGCTCATCCAGAGGTGGCTCTCCTATTGGCCGGGGACTTTATTGCAGGGAAACTTAAATCTGTTTTACCTAATTTCTACCAGCATGTTAAATGTGCAACCAGAAGGAAAAAAATTCTAGACCACCTTTACTCCACACACAGAGAAGTTCTCCCTTGCCCTCCGTTTGGCAAATCTGACCATAATTCTATCTTCCTGATTCCTGCTTACAAGCAAAAACTAAAGCAGGAAGTACCAGTGACTCGATCAATAAAAAAGTGGTCAGATGAAGCAGATGCTAAGCTACAGGACTGTTTTGCTAGCACAGACTGGAATATGTCCCGGGATTCTTCCGATGGCATTGAGGAGTACACCACATCAGTCACTGGCTTCGTCAATAAGTGCATCGATGACATCCTCCCCACAGTGACTGTACGTACATACCCCAACCAGAGCCATGGATTACAGGCAACATCCGCACTGAGCTAAAGGGTAAAGCTTCTGCTTTCAAGGAGCAGGACTCTAACCCGGAAGCTTATAAGAAATCCCTCTATGCTCTCTGATGAACCATCAAACAGGATTAAGATTGAATCGTACTACACTGGCTCCGATGCTCGGTGGAATTGACAGGGCTTGCAAACTATTACAGACTACAAAGGGAAGCACAGCCACGAGCTGCCCAGTGACACGAGCCTACCAGACAAGATAATTAACTTCTATGCTCGCTTCAAGGCAAGTAACACTGAAACATGCATGAGAGCATCAGCTGTTCTGGATGACTGTGTGATCACGCTCTCCGTAGCCGATGTGCAGTGGCGGATTTAGGCATAGGCAACATGGGCAGCCGTCCAGGGCGGCATCTTGTCAGGGGCGGCATGGGGCACCCGCACAGGAAAAATAATAAAAATAATAATATTCAGAATGGTGAGATTTGCACGATCGGTTTTCTAGCGCTCATTTGCACGTCACATCAATGATATCATGTCACCGTGTGGGAATGTGGGTCAATTAACCTTGTTGGAGTTGGTGCCCTGATTCTAGTTTGTGAGCTGAGAAAGCTATGACCACTGGAGGGGGGGGAGCCATACAAGCTAGAACCGACGGATAACCAGGACGTGTACTCTGAGCATGCACTTACCAGCTGGCAAGTGTCTTAACTGACATTTTCAACCTCTCCCTGTCCGAGTCTGTAATACCAACTTGTTTCAAGCAGGCCACCATAATCCCTGTGCCCAAGAACACTAAGGTAACCTGCCTAAATTATTACCGACCCTTAGCACTCACGTCTGTAGCCATGAAACGCTTTCAAAGGCTGGTCATGGCTCACATCAACACCATTATCCCAGAAACCCTAGACCCACTCCAATTTGCATACCGCCCCAACAGATCCACCGATGATACAATCTCTACTGCACTCCATACTGCCCTTTCCCACCTGGACAAAAGGAACACCTATGTGAGAATGCTATTCATTGACTACAGCTCAGCGTTCAACACCATAGTGCCCTCAAAGCTCATCACTAAGCTAAGGACCCTGGGACTAAACACCTCCCTCTGCAACTGGATCCGCCCGCAGGTGGTAAGGGTAGGTAACAACACTTCCGCCATGCTGATCCTCAACACGGGGGCCCCTCAAGGGTGCGTGCTCAATCCCCTCCTGTACTCTCTGTTCACTTATGACTGCATGGCCAGGCACAACTCCAACACCATCATTAAGTTTGCCGATGACACAACAGTGGTAATCCTGATCACCGACAACGATGAGACAGCCTATAGGGAGTAGGTCAGAGACCTGGCCGTGTGGTGCCAGGACAACAACCTCTCCCTCAACGTGATCAAGACAAAGGAGATGATTGTGTACTACAGGATAAGGAGGACCGAGCACGCCCCCATTCTCATCGACGGGGCTGTAGTGGAGCAGGTTGAGAGCTTCAAGTTCCTTGGTGTCCACATCAACAACACACTATCATGGTCCAAACACACCAACACCAAGAGGGCACGACAAAGCCTATTCCCCCTCAGGAGACTGAAAACATTTGGCATTGGTCCTCAGATACTCCAAAAGTTCTACAGCTGCACCATCGAGAGCATCCTGACCAGTTGCATCACTGCCTGGTATGGCAACTGTTCAGCCTCCGACCGCAAGGCACTACAGAGGGTAGTGCATACGGCCCAGTACATCACTGGGGCCAAGCTTCCTGCCATCCAGGACCTCGACACCAGGCGGTTTCAGAGGAAGGCCCTAAAAATTGTCAAAGACTCCAGCCACCGTAGTCATAGACTGTTCTCTCTGCTACCGCATGGCAAGCGGTATCGGAGCGCCAAGTCGACATCCAAAATACTTTTTTACAGCTTCTTCCCCCAAGCCATAAGACTCCTGAACAGCTAATCAAATGGCTACCCAGACCCCTCTTTTACGCTGCTGCTACACTCTGTTTATTATCTACGCATGGTCACTTTAACTCCATCTCCATGTACATATTACCTCAATTACCTCGACTAACCGGTGCCCCCGCACATTAACTCTGTACCGGTACCTCCTGTATATAGCCTCCCTATTGTTATTTCACTGCTGCTCTTTAATTATGTTTTACTTACATTTTTAATTTTTTACTGATCTACTTTTTAGTTAACACTTATTTTTCTTAAAACTGCATTGTTGGTTAAGGGCTGGTAAGTAAGCATTTCACTGGTGTATTCGGCGCATGTGACAAATACAATTTGATTTGATTTGATACCAGAAATTTAGCTTGAGACCCATTCAAAGGCAAAGGCAATACACATACTGGCATACACATACTGGCATGATGGTTATTCTTTAAAAGTGCCTTCCTCACCATCTTAAATAAGCATGCCCAATTCCCCAAAAAATGTAACCAGGAACAGATATAGCCCTTGGTTCTCTCCAGACCTGACTACCTTTGACCAGCACAAAAACATCCTGTGGCGTTCTGCATTAGCATCGCTAGCCCCCGTGATATGCAACTTTTCAGGGAAGTTAGGAATCAGTATACACAGGCAGTTAGGAAAGCTAAGGCTAGCTTTTTCAAGCAGAAATTTGCATCCTGTAGCACAAACTCAAAAAAGTTCTGGGACACTGTAAAGTCCATGGAGAATAAGAGCACCTCCTCCCAGCTGCCCACTGCACTGAGGCTAGGAAACACTGTCACCACCGATAAATCCACTATAATTGAATAAATCCACCATGCTTTCCACCTGGCTACCCCTACCCCGATCAACAGCCCTGCACTCCCCACACCAACTGGCCCAAGCCTCCCCCATTTCTCCTTCACCCAAATCCAGATAGCTGATGTTCTGAAAGTGCTGCAAAATCTGGAGCCCTACAAATCAGCTGGGCTAGACAATCTGGACCCTCTCTTTCTAAAATTATCTGCCGAAATTGTTGCAACCCCTATTACTAGCCTGTTCAATCTCTCTTTCGTATCGTCTGAGATTCCCAAAGAGTGGAAAGCTGCCACGGTCATCCCCCTCTTCAAAGGGGAAGACACTCTAGACCCAAACTGCTACAGACCTATTTCTATCCTACCCTGCCTTTCTAAGGTGTTCGAAAGCCAAGTTAACAAACAGATCACCGACCATTTCGAATCCCACCGTACCTTCTCCGCTATGCAATCTGGTTTCAGAGCTGGTCATGGGTGCACCTCAGCCACGCTCAAGGTCCTAAACGATATCATAACCGCCATCGATAAGAGACATTACTGTGCAGCCGTATTKATCGACCTGGCCAATGAAGGCTTTTGACTCTGTCAATCACCACATTCTTATCGGCAGACTCAACGGCCTTGATTTCTCAAATGATTACCTCGCCTGGTTCACCAACTACTTCTCTGATAGAGTTCAGTGTGTCAAATCGGAGGGCCTGTTGTCCGGACCTCTGGCAGTCTCTATGGTGGTGCCACATGGTTCAATTCTCGGGGCGACTCTTCTCTGTATACATCAATGATGTCGCTCTTGCTGCTGGTGATTCTCTGATCCACCTCTACGTAGACGACACCATTCTGTATACCTCTGGCCCTTCTTTGGACACTGTGTTAACTAACCTCCAGACGAGCTTCAATGCCATACAACTCTCCTTCCATGGCCACCAACTGCTCTTAAATGTAAGTAAAACTAAATGTGTGCTATTCAACCGATCGCTGTCCGCACCTGCCCGCCCGTCCAGCATCACTACTCTGGACGGTTCAACTACAAATACCTAGGTGTCTGGTTAGACTGTAAACTCTGCTTCCAGACTCACAATAAGCATCTCCAATCCAAAATTAAATCTAGAATCGGCTTCCTATTTCGCAACAAAGCATCCTTCACTCATGCTGCAAAACATACCCTCATAAAACCATCCTGACCATCCTACCGATCCACGACTTTGGCGATGTAATTTACAAAATAGCCTCCAACATTCTACTCAGCAAATTGGATGTAGTCTATCACAGTGCCATCCGTTTTGTCACCAAAGCCCCATATACTAACCACCACTGCGACCTGTACGCTCTCGTTGGCTGGCCCTCGCGTCATACTCGCCGCCAAACCCACTGGCCTCAGGTCATCTACAAGTCTCTGCTAGGTAAAGCCCCACCTTATCTCAGCTCACTGGTCACCATAGCAGCACCCACCCGTAGCACGCGCTCTAGAAGGTATATCTCACTGGTCACCACCAAAGCCAATTCTTCCTTTGGCCGCCTTTCCTTCCAGTTCTCTGCTGCCAATGACTGGAACGAACTGCAAAAATCACTGAAGCTGGAGACTCATATCTCCCTCACTAGCTTTAAGCACCTGTACATGGCCCATTCTGTAAATAGCCCATCCAACTACCTCATCCCCAAACTGTATTTATGTATTTATCTTGCTCCTTTGCACCCCAGTATCTCTACTTGCACATACATCTACTGCACATCTACCATTCCAATGTTTAATTGCTATATTGTAATTACTTCGCCACCATGGCCTATTTATTGCCTTACCTCCCATATCCTACCTCATTTGCACACACTGTATATAGACTTTRCCCCCCTACTGTATTATTGACTGTATGTTTGTTTATTCCATGTGTAACTCTGTGTTGTATGTGTCGAACTGCTTTTCTTTATCTTGGCCAGGTCGCAGTTGTAAATGAGAACTTGTTCTCAACTAGCCTACCTGGTTAAATAAAGGTTAAATTAAATAAATAAATAAAACATTCCCCAACTGGCTTCCCCTCCCCAGATAGCACATGAACACGTCATAAACCATGGCAAAAAAAAATAGAATTACTGAAAATTAGCTGTTAAACTGCAACGTTTTCTCTCAGCCTCATGGTAAAATYTGTAGAAAAGCATGAAATTAGCTATAAAAATGCTAATGTATCTCACTATCCAATGGCAAAGTGTGTAGAATAACATGAGATTAAGTAGCTGTAAAACTGCAATATTTTCTCTCTGCCCAATGGCAAACTGTGTAGAATTGCAGGAAGTTAGCTATATGTATCATCGTAGGTGGGTAAATTGTGTGAATAGTTTTGCACAGATGTAAAAATAAGAACTGAGCTCTTTTCATTTGATAGCCAAGTGCATATTTCAATACACATAGTGTGTGACATCGATAGAATGCTGTTGGACTTCATCACTGAATCCTCTCACTCTATTCTATTGTAGCTAGTAAAGCTAAAGTAATGTGAGTTTTAGTCGTGTGATGAGGGTGTTCTGTGAGGCTTTGGAGCCAGGCCATAGTAACCATCATCAGACACTTTTTGATAGGTCAGAAAAACGAGGGCCATGTGAGAGACTGTGAAGATGAGTTATTGCTTTTTGGGGATGTGTTTTTCATGTGGCGTTGTACTGTAACATGGCTGTACTGTAACATGGCTGTACTGTAACATGGCTGTACTGTAACATGGTTGTATGTAACATGGCTGTACTGTAACATGGCTGTACTGTAACATGGCTGTACTGTAACATGGTTGTATGTAACATGGTTGTACTGTAACATGGTTGTACTGTAACATGGCTGTACTGTAACATGGTAGTACTGTAACATGGTTGTACTGTAACATGGCTGTACTGTAACATGGCTGTACTGTAACATGGCGTACTTTCTAGAAGAAATACTTACATCTAAATCATTCAGTTCCCTTTGTTCATACTGATTTTTTTCATGGTCAACCAGTGTGTCATGCAAACCTTGCTGAAACGGCATACTGTCCAGTACATTCATTTTGTTTAGTTAATTACTGACCTTCCTATAATGCTGTTCCTGACAGTTCCTTCTCTGGTAAGAAAACTACTGTGTCTATGAATGGACTAAATGTTCATAGGGTATTAGGGTGACCTTGTGAATATGTTTATTGGAGCTGCATTGGGAGGGAGGGGTCCAAACTGGTAACAGGCAAAGCAAGGCCACACTTGTCTTCCAGAAGATGCTGATGACAGATGGTGAGAGAACTAAACAACCACCCAGCCCCTCTCCATGTGTTATGACAGTGAACAGCAGCTCAACTGTCACAATATAATCTGAGGCAAAAACATGTAGGAATTGGATTGGTAATGTTCTCACATCACGAGTTTGGGCCTCAAATGAGTATGATGAAATGTGTTTGTCAAGGTATGGAATTCTTTATTGCCTCAAAAATAAAGTGCAGTCTATACATACACCGAGTATACCAAACATTAGGAGAGTCCTAGTGACATGTCATGCAGACCATGGTTATCAGCACACAGCATTTGTCTACACACTGTGTACAAAACATTAGGAGCACCTTCCTAATACTGTGTTGCAACCCCTTTTGCCCTCAGAACAGACTCAATTTGTCAGGGCAGGGACTCTACAAGGTGTCGAAAGTGTTCCACAGGGATGCTGGCCCATGTTGGCTCCAATACTTCCCACAGTTGTGTCAAGTTGTCTGGGTGTGCTTTGGGACGTGGACCATTCTTGATACACATGGGAAACTGCTGAGCATGAAAAGCCCAGCAGCGTTGGAGTTCTTGACACACTCAGACCAGTGTGCCTGGTACCTACTACCATACCCCATTCAAAGGCACTTCAATCTTTTGTCTGCCCATTCACTCTCTGAATGATACACATACACAATCCATGTCTCAATTGTCTCAAGGCTTAAAAATCCTTCTTTAACCTGTCTCCTTCCCTTCATCTCCACTGATTGAAGTGGATTTAACAATTGACATCAACAGGGGAACACAGCTTTCACCTGGATTCACCTGGTCAGTCTATGTCAGGGAAATAGAAGGTGTTCTTAATGTTTTGTAATCCCAGTGTATAGTACTACTTTGACAGCAATTCGACCATGAGCTTTGCAATGTTTATTATGTATGTTCACCCTCAGAGGATAGAGAGCAGAGCTGTTGCTCACATAGCAGACATCAGAATAGAGTGAACTCTTTGGGAGGTGGCGAGAAAGGATTTGGGTCAGAGAGGAACCTGGAAGGATAAGCACCAAAGCACAACTACACAAGAAGGGTAATCCCCATTTTATATGAACCGAGTCAAGGTCTGAGAACAAAATCTGACCTTAATCTGTAGCCTAACACACAGTAGCTAATTCAGTCTGTACAGGCGTCTTATCACGGGGATTTGAAATAGGCCTTCACTATGCATAGTCCTTTGTTTCTATATTCAGGTTTGCAGTATGTAAAGGGTTGACAACTGCTGATTCAAGGTTCTTCACATCATTGTGAGTCAGTACAGCTTTGAAAAAAATATAGAAATATGAGGTGGTATTTGCTGTGTCTTTCCAATGTTTCTATGGTGATGGCAAGAGAGTTTAAGTCAAAAGGATGAATGGCATTGGTTAAATGAAGTGCAAAGCTGGTTTCTATTGAATTGAGAGAGGGGATAAATCTACCTGAAAAATAAGGTATAATCTTCAGACTGTGATCTGCCGTAAATCTTGCGTAAAGCTCTCAGCATTCTGGCAAATGGACTAACATAATGCATTAGTTACAGAGGTTTCCAAGTGTGAAATATTATAAACAGATGATTCCTTTTGGAAAGGGACACCCGAGACTGTTCAAAACAGGATGGAGGAAATAATCAAAAGTTCCATGATGAAGCCTAAGTGTCACCACAGATTTTCTGGAAACTCTCTACACGGGCGAAAGAAATGAGATACTAAGTAGTCTTGGCACTCTTTATCCTTATCACTTATTAAAAACTGTTACAATTAATAAGTAGAACAAGATGAATGCAAACCCAGAGATAATGCCAGCCCATTTAAAACCACATTTTTGTTTTTATGATTTCAACATTTCAATTCCGTAATATTTTACTGAACTTAACGTTGATGACAAATTAAAGAACACATGCACTTTGCAATGTAAAGTGTTTCCCAAACAAACTGGTGCATGATCATTGTCACGTGTGCTCCCTCTCCGGCCTCTAGGTCACCAGGCTGCTTGTCATGGCGCACACCTGTCACCATCGTTACGCACACCTGCGCGTCATCACTCACCTGGACTCCATCACCTCTCTTATTACCTTCCCTATATATGTCACTCCCTTTGGTTCCTTCCCTAGGTGTTATTGTTTCTGTTCCAGTGTTTAGTCTGTTTTTCTTGTTTTGTTTTATGTTGCATTTATTAAAACACTCACTTGCTTCCCGACTCTCAGCGCACATTGTTACAATGATATTCATCAACGTGATCATGTCAGCGTTATTAAACAAGCAGGATTGTGAGGTGTATGTCACTGTAACCCCTTCAACCCCTGAACACTGCAGTCGTATCCCTCTGCACACCAGTCTACTACAGCATCTAGAGGATTAGAGAGACATGCTAAAGTGTGAGAAAGGCAGTAGGTGTTCTAGTTCACTAGTCTTCCTGTTTCACCATCTACGGGAGTCATTATGGCTTATATAAGATTTAGTATTTATTTTAAAGAGTATAATGTGTGCAGAGAGAAAAGGGGAAAAGTGCAAAGTTCCAAGGTTCCAAGGTTTATTAGTTGTATGTACAGGATGTACATGGAACACTGTCTGACGAAATACTTATTTGCAGGTTCCTTCTCGACAATGCAACAACAATAAGAAATAATACAAGGTAAGAACACGAACATAAAGTAAATGGCTCTTCAGAATAGATGAACATTTTAGCGTAAGTACAATTCAGGAAGGCACAAGTGAAGTGAAATGTGCTGTATGTAAACATGGTCGCACACCATGGGGTTTAGAGAGAAGGGGATTGAGTGCTATATGTATATTTACAGTATACAGTTTACATGCATTGGTAAAGAAAGGAACCCAAACCGGCTGCGCGCCTGCGCCATCATGCATAAATGTATTTTGTCCCCCCACACCAAACGCGATCACGACATGCAGGTTAAAATATCAAAACAAACTCTGAACCAATGACATTAATTTGGGGACAGGTCGAAAAGCATTAAACATGTATGGCAATTTAGCTAGTTAGCTTGCACTTGCTAGCTAATTTGTCCTATTTAGCTAGCTTGCTGTTGCTAGCTAATTTGTCCTGGGATATAAACATTGAGTTGTTATTTTACCTGAAATGCACAAGGTCCTCTACTCCGACAATTAATCCACACATGAAACAGCCAACCGAATCGTTTCTAGTCATCTCTCCTCCTTCCAGGCTTTTTCATATTTGAACTTATATGGTGATTGGTATCTACACTTTCATAGTATTACCACGACAACCGGCAAAARATTTCGTCTTTCGATCACCCACGTGGGTATAACCAATAAGGAGATGGCACGTGGGTACCTGCTTCTATAAACCAACGAGGAGATGGGAGAGGCAGGACTTGCAGCGTGATCTGCGTCAGAAATAGAAAGGAGTTCTATTTTAGTCCTCGGCATCGCAGACGCTCGTTGGCGCACGCGAGCAGTGTGGGTGCAATAATTGAATAACATGGATTTCTAGATTTATTTTGTGACGCTCGCGCATGCGACGTGTCCGGTCTGGTCAGCATGTAAATTGACTGTGCCTTTAAACAGCTTGGACAATTCCAGAAAATTATGTCATGGCTTTAGAAGCTTCTGATAGACTAATTGACATAATTTGAGTCAATTGGAGGTGTACCTGTGGATGTATTTCAAGGCCTACCTTCAAACTCAGTGCCTCTTTGCTTGACATCATGGGAAAATCAAAAGAAATTAGCCAAGACCTCAGAAAAAAAATTGTAGAACTCCATGTTTGGTTCATCCTTGGGAGCAATTTCCAAACACCTGAAGGTACCACGTTCATCTGTACAAACAATAGTACGCAAGTATAAACACCATGGGACCACGCAGCCGTCATACCGCTCAGGAAGGAGACGCGTTCTGTCTCCTAGAGATGAACGTACTTTGGTGCGAAAAGTGATAATCAATCCTAGAACAACAGCAAGGGACCTTGTGAAGATACTGGAGGAAACAGGTACAAAAGTATCTGTATCCATAGTAAAACGAGTCCTATATCAACATAACCTGAAAGGCCGCTCAATAAGGAAGAAGCCACTGCTCCAAAACCGTCATAAAAAAGCCAGACTACGGTTCGCAACTGCACATGTGGACAAAGATTGTACTTTTTGGAGAAAATGCCTCTAGTCTGATGAAACAAAAATTGAACTGTTTGGCCATAATGACCATCATTATGTTTGGAGTAAAAAGGGGAGGCTTGCAAGCCGAAGAACACCATCCCAACTGTGAAGCACGGGAGTGGCAGCATCATGTTGTGTGGGTGCTTTGCTGCAGGAGTGGTGCACTTCACAAAATAGATGGCATCATGAGGTAGGAAAATTATGTGGATACATTGAAGCAACATCTCAAGACATCAGTTAGGAAGTTAAAGCTTGGTTGCAGATGGGTCTTCCAAATGGACAATGACTCCAAGCAAACTTCCAAAGTTGTGGCAAAATGGCTTAAGGGTTAAGGACAACAAAGTCAAGCTATTGGAGTGGCCATCAGAAAGCCCTGACCTCAATCCCATAGAAAATTTGTGGACAGAACTGAAAAAGCGTGTGCGAGCAAGGAGGCCTACAATCCTGACTCAGTTACACCAGCTCTGTCAGGAGGAATGGGCCAAAATTCACCCAACTTATTGTGGGAAGCTTGTGGAAGGCTACCCAAAATGTTTGACCCAAGTAAAAGAATTTAAAGGTAATGCTACCAAATGCAAATTGAGTGTATATAAACTTCTGACCCACTGGGAATGTGATGAAAGAAATAAAAGCTGAATTAAATAATTCTCTCTACTATTATTCTGTCATTTCACATTCTTAAAATAAAGTGGTAATCCTAAGTGACCTAAGACAGGGAATGTTTACTAGGATTAAATGTCAGGAATTGTGAAAAACTGAGTTTAAATGTATTTGGCTAAGATGTATGTAAACTTCCGACTTCAACTGTACATATGAGATGAGTAATGCAAAATATGTAAACATTATTAAAGTGATTAGTGTTCCATTATTAAGGTGGCCAGTGATTTCAAGTCTATATATATATATAGGGCAGCAGCCTTTAATGTGCTAGTGATGGCTATTTAAGCATGAGAGATTGGCTACTTATTATACCTCACTTAATCACAGACTGCACTGGTAGAATTGACTTCTTTTTCACATATTTTTTTCACCCAATTTCGATCTTGTCTCATCACTGCAACTCCCCAACGGGCTCGGGAGTGGCGAAGGTCGCGTCATGCGTCTTCCGAAACATGACCCGGCAATCTGTGCCTCTTATCACCTGCCCGCTTTACCCGGAAGCCAGCTGCATCAATGTGTTGGAGGAAACACCGCTCAACTGACAACTGAGTTCAGCCTGCAGGTGCCCAGCCCGCCACAAGGAGTCGCTAGAGTGTGAAGAGCCAAGTATATCCCCACCGGGCAAACCCTCCCCTGACCTGGACGACGCTGGGCCAATTGTGCGCCGCCCTATGGGACTCCCGGTCATGGCCGGTTGTGTCACAGCCTGAGATCGAACCCAGGTCTGTAGTGACGCCTCACTAGGCCGCTGCACCACTCAGGAGGCCCGACTATTCTGGGTTTTATCCACATTTGTCCCATCCCAGAAGGTGTATAATTTTATGTTCTTAAAAATAGGTCAAAGCTGGAGGAAGATTTGGAAACAGGATAGCAGTTTTCCGCTGGGATGAGAGGCGTACATAAACCGTTTGTTTTATAGTTATGGTAATGCAGTCATTGGGATGAATACATCCCAGTCTAATCCTTGATGTTCACAGAGTAATTTCAATATAAACAAAGCGGTGTGAAGTAACCGCTGGCATGGAGGAGCACCATAACACCTCCATAGAGCTACACTGTGGGTATTTAGGAGACTGGTGCAGGACAATCAGGCATGACAAAACCACTCTTACAGTGCCTTCAGAAAGTATTTATACCACTTGACCTTTTCCCCATTTTGTTAGGTTACAGCCTTATTCTAAAATTGATTAAATAGTTTTTTCCCCTCATCAGTCTACACAAAATACTCCATAATGACAAAGCAAATTATTTTTTAAATGTTTGTTAATTTATATTTAAAAATAAATAAAAAATCACATATACATACAGTACCAGTCAAAAGTTTGGACACACCTACTCATTCCAGAGTTTTTCTTATTTCTACTATTTTCTGCATTGTAGAATAATAGTGAAGACATCAAAACTATCAAATAACACATATGGAATCATGTTGTAACCAAAAAAGTGTTACAAATCAAAATATATTTTATATTTGAGTTTCATAAAAGTAGCCACCCTTTGCCTTGATGACAGCTTTGCACACGCTTGGCATTCTCTCATCCAACATCATGAGGTAGTCACCTGGAATGCATTTCAGTTAACAGGCGTGCCTTGCTAAATGCTAATTTGTGGAATTTCTTACCTTCTTAATGTGTTTGAGCCAATCAGTGGTGTTGTGATAAGGTAGGGGTGGTATACAGAAGATAGCCCTATTTGGTAAAAGACCAAGTCCATATTATGGCATGAACAGCTCACATAAGTAAAGGGAAAGAACAGTCCATCATTACATGAAGGTCAGTCAATGCAGAACATTTCAAGAACATTGAACGTTTCTTTAAGTGCAGTCGCAAAAACCATCAAAGCGCTATGATGAAACAGGAAAGGAAGACCCAGAGTTACCTCTGCCACAGAGGTTAAGTTCATTAGAGTTACCAGCCTCGGAAATTGCAGCCCAAATAAATGCTTCACAGAGTTCAAGTAACAGACACATCTCAACATCAACTGTTCAGTGGAGACTGTGAATCAGGCCTTCATGGTCAAATTGCTGAAAAGAAACCACGACTAAAGGACACCAATAGTAAGAAGAGACTTGCTTGGGCCAAGTAACACGAGCAATGGACATTAGATCAGTGGAAATCTGTCCTTTGGTCTGATGAGTCCAAATGTGCCATTTTTGGTTCTAATCGCTGTGTCTTTGTTAGATGCAGAGTAGGTGAATGGATGATCTCGGCATGTGTGATTCCCAACGTGAAGCATGGAGGAGGAGATGTGATGGTGTGGGGGTGCTTTGCTGGTGACACTGTCGTTGATTTACTTAGAATTCAAGGCACACTTKACCAGCATGGCTACCACAGCATTCTGCAGCGATACGCCATCCCTTCTGTTTTTTTTTCTCACTTAGTGGGACTATCATTTGTTTTTCAACAGGACAATGACCAAACACACCTCCAGGTTGTGTAAGAGCTATTTAACCAAGAAGGAGAGTGATGGAGTACTGCATCAGATGACCTGGCCTCCATAATCACCCGACCTCAACCCAATTGAGATGGTTTGGGATGAGTTGGACCGCAGAGTGAAGGAAAAGCAGCCAGCAAGTGCTCACCATATGTGGGAACTCCTTCAAGACTGTWGGAAAAGCATTCCAGGTTAAGCTGGTTAAGAGAATGCCAAGCTGTCATCAAGGCAAAGGGTGGCTACTTTGAAGAATCTAAAATATAAATAAATGTTTGGTTACTAAATGATTCCATTTGTGTTATTTCATAGTTTTATGTCTTCATTATTATTCTACAATGTAGAAAATAGTTAAAATAAAGAAAAACCCTTGAATGAGTAGGTCTGTCCAAACTTTTGACTGGTACTGTAAGTATTCAGACCATTTACTCAGTACTATGTCAATGGATCTTTGGCAGCAATTACAGCCTTCAGTCTTCTTGGGTATGACCCTACAGGCTTGGCACACCTGTATTTGGGGAGTTTCTCCCATTCTTCTCTGCAGAACCTCTCAAGCTCTGTCAGACTCCTTGGGAAACTAGTCAGGATCGAGGGAAAGATGAACAGAGAAAAGTACAGAGAGATCCTTGATGAAAACTTGCTCCAGAGTGTTCAAGACCTCAGACAGGGGCGATGGTTTACCTTCCAATTGGGAAGGTAACACACAGCCCTCAACACACAGCCAAAGACAATGCAGGAGTGGCTTTGGGAATAGTCTCTAAATGTCCTTTAGTGGCCCAGGGTCTGAATACTGTATAGGATAGTGGTGATTGAATTACAGTTTCTCAACAAATGTATATTCAACGTGCCCTAAAACCCAATGGGCCATGAATAGATTACATGTGCAAAAATACTTTTTGGAAAATAGCCTATTATTCCTATTTCCTGTCTGGATTGTAAATGTTTTATGTTTTTATTATATTATATACAAATTAAATGTATTATTATTAATAACCCTTTTGAAATAAAGAGACAGAGAAATCCCTCAATGTTTCCCACTGACATTAAACCAATAGCTCGGCTGTGTTTAGACTTTCCCATCCAGACATGGCTTCATAACCTATTTATGGGCCTTCCTTTTTGGAACATTTAACATGATGCAACAAGAAGTAAAGTGTAGAGAACAAGGCTGTTTGTTCTAATGAGAAACTATTCCACATCAAGTAACTTAAGAAGCACACACTTAATGTGTTGTGAAATCTGCTGTGGATGTCTGTAATGTTTTTAAAATTGTATAACTGACTTAATTTTGCTGGACCCCAGGAAGAGTAGCTGCTGCCTTGGCAGGAACTAATGGGGATCCATAACAAACCCAAGGAAGAGTAGCTGCTGCCTTGGCAGGAACTAATGGGGATCCATAATAAATACAAAATACAAAACATTTGTTTAGTTCCACCTGAATTTTTGCCTCACCACAACAGCTGGCTGGGTTTGGGAACACACATTCCAAGAAATGAACCAGACACATGACATAGATGTTTGAGTGATCCTGGACAAATACAAACAACCACATTGAATCTCAGCCAAAATAGGTAGTAGTACCAGGTAAAATGTCCAGCAGTGCACTATAGAGAGGGGTTCGTTGCAGGATAATTTAATATACACGGAAACAAGGCAATGGTTTGTGTAAATAACATTAGGAGCAAATCGGAAACAAGCCCTCTAATTACCCATTAGGAAAAAAACAGACTGGGGTCATTGTTATTGCTATCCCTTGTGGGGAGCTAGGGAGTATCACGCTAGACTTTTTTTAAGCTGAAACTCGAGTGATGTATATTTAGACTGAGTTCAAAGTGCACTTGTTATCTGTATCATCTGGCAGATATACAGTGCATTCAGAAAAGCACTTCAGACCACTTGACTTTTCAAAATTTTGCTACATTACAGCCTTATTCTAAAAATGTATAAAATATTTTTATGACCTCATCAATCTACACAAAATACCCCATAATGACAAAGCAAAAACAGGTTTAGACATTTGTGCAAATTTATAAAAAAAACAGATATATCACATTTACATAAGTATTCAGACCCTTTACTCAGTACTTTGTTGAAGCATCTTTGGCAGCGATTACAGCCTCGAGTCTTCATGGGTATGACGCTACAAGCTTGGCACACCTGTATTTGGGGAGTTTCTCCTATTCTTCTCTGCAGATCCTCTCAAGCTCTGTCAGGTTGGATGGGGACCTTTGCTGCACAGCTATTTTCTGGTCTCTCCAGAGATGTTCGATCGGGTTCAAGTCCAGGCTCTGGCTGGGCCACTCAAAGACATTTTAGAGACTTGTCACGAAGCCACTCCTACGTTGTCTTGGCTGTGTGCATGGAACAGTTCAACGGACATCATCTTGATCTTTCTCTTCTGGAATGGCCATGCGGCAGGTAAGTACCAAATTAGAACTTGGAATGTAGTTTGGATCTCTACACATATTTTCGCCGAAATGTCAAAAATATTTGCGGAAAACGTTAAATAGTATTCTTCAAGTACGAAAAGCCTTTAGCTCTATATATTTTCACGTTGCTAGCCATTTAATGGCCGTGATGTCTGTATAGTTAGCTACTGGTGGGCATGCTACTATTTATTGGCCGTGATGTCTGTATAGTTAGCTACTGGTGGGCAAGCTACTATTTAATGGCCGTGATGTCTGTATAGTTAGCTACTGGTGGGCATGCTACTAGCTAGTAAGTTAGCAGTGCATTTACATTACTCCTGTGCTGTTTCTAACTTTTGTAATTTTTGTGTAAGTTTTATATTCACCGATATAGCTATGTAACATATTAGCTACCTAGCTTACCAAAAATGCATCGTCAGCTATTATTACAGTAGAACTGAACACATGTACCTCTGCAATTTAATGTTTGCCTGCTAGGGAAGCTACCCAGGCAGAGACAATATGTAGCTAGCTTGCTAACTACACATAGCTGTCTAGCTGCACCTGTCCTTGCAGAAACCTTCTTGTTCATCACGTATTCACAACATGTTCAAGGCAGTACTGCAAACGTTGACCTTGTGCAGTAATTATCTAGTCAATAATCTAACAGCCAAACTAGCTAATTTAAATAACTGGGCTGGCTAGTAAGATAGATAACAAGCAGCTCTTCCAAGTCAGCTTGGATTGCGATGTTTCCGTTTTTTAGTTAGCTAGCTATCTAAAGCTAAAGTCTTTCAAGTTTTATTTTCCTGACATTGTCATAGATTTTAATACAACTCCTCTTCTTTAGGTATAGGTATTCACGTATTGAGACGTTCCAGAGTACTGGACATACCATATTTTCCAGAATACATTGACAAAGTATGTCAATATATTCAAATGTCTGTGTGTTTTCATTGTAACTCACATTAGGGCTTGTAGGAAAAACTCAGATGGAATCCTATGGAATCCAGAAATGTAAACAGAATACACAGGACATACAGGATATTTGTATTACAGTAACCCAACATTAGTGTGAATAATAGGTATTTGATATATACTGTATTTTTAAATCAACCAAAATGGATTMAACATGTTAGGCAATAAAAAATTTACATGGAACTCCAGAAAATAAATCAGCATTTGAGAAAAAAGAACAAGGATTTCATAGGGCCCTATTAGTGTTTTACTAACTGTTGCAGTGAGTTAGGTCCATGAACATGTTGGACAAAACCCACTGAGTCGATAATGGCTCCGAAAGACTTTTGGAGTGGGTCTGTGGACTTCTCCATGTGAATATTAAAATCACCAAAAATTAGAATATGATCTGCTATGACTACAAGGCTCTGATAGGAATTCAGGAAACTCAGAGAGGAACCTGCATATGGCCCAGGAGGCCTGTAAACAGTAGCTATAAAAAGTGATTAGTACTGCATAGATTTCATGACTAGAAGCTCAAAAGACGAAAACGCCATTTTTTTTTTGTAATTTGAAATTTGCTATCGTAAATGTTAGCAACACCTCCGCCTTTGCGGGATGCACGGGGATATGGTCACTAGTGTAACCAGGAGGTGAGGCTCATTTAACACAGTAAATTCATCAGGCTTAAGCCATGTTTCAGTCAGGCCAATCACATCAAGATTATGATCAGTGATTAGTTCATTGACTATGACTGCCTTTGAAGTGAGGGATCTAACATTAAGTAACCCTATTTTGAGATGTGAGGGTAATCGATCTCTTTCAATGATGGCAGGAATGGAGGAGGTCTTTTATCCTAATAAGATTGCTAAGGCGAACACCGCCATGTTTAGTTTTGCCCAACCTAGGTCGAGGCACAGACACAGTCTCAATGGGTATGGCTGAGCTGACTACACTGACTGTGCTATTGGCAGACTCCACTAAGCTGGCAGGTGGCTAACAGCCTGCTGCCTGGCCTGCACCTATTTCATTGTGGGCTAGAGGAGTTAGAGCCCTATCATTGTTGGTAGATAAGATGAGAGCACCCCTCCAGCTAGGATGGAGTCCGTCACTCCTCAGCAGGTCAGGCTTGGTCCGTTTGTGGGTGAGTCCCAGAAAGAGGGCCAATTATCTACAAATACTATCTTTTGGGAGGGGCAGAAAACAGTTTTCAACCAGCGATTGAGTGCTGAGACCTGCTGTAGAGCTCGTCACTCCCCCTAACTGGGAGGCGCAGAGACAATTACTCGATGCCGACACATCTTTCTAGCTGATTTACACGCTTAAGCTATGTTGCACTTGGTGACCTCTGACTGTTTCATCCTAACACTCGTGGTGCCGACGTGGATAACAATATCTCTATACTCTCTACACTCGCCAGATTTAGCTTTAGCCAGCACACATCTTTAAGTTACCTTAACGTCGGTAGCCCTGCCCCTGGTAAACAGTGTATGATCGCTGGGTGATTCGCTTTAAGTCTAATACTGCGGGTAATGGAGTCGCCAATGACTAGGGTTTTCAATTTGTCAGAGCTAATGGTGGGAGCCTTCGGCGTCTCAGACCCCGTAACGGGAGGAGTAGAGACAAAGAGAAGACTCAGACTCAGACTCCGACTCGCTACATAATGGGGAGAACCGGTTGAAAGTTTCTGTCGGCTGAATGAGCGACACCGTTGAGCATTCAACAGCATTTCCCTCCAGAAGCCATGAGAAAGTTGTCCGGCTGCGGGACTGTGCGGGGGGATTTATACTAACGTTACTATCTGTACTTACTGGTGCACAGACGCTGTTTCTTCCTTTCCTACACTGAAATTACCCTTGCCTAACGATTGCGTCTGAAGCTGGCTTGTAGCACAGCTATTCTCGCCCGTACAGAAGGGGACCACGGATTTGCCCCGTTTCTCTTCCCCCCTTGGTATTATTTGATTTGAAAGCTTTTTACCCCAGGCGGGACTGCATAAAGGAAAAAAGAAAACCAATCATGTA
>NC_036838.1:50978602-50986346 GCF_002910315.2 Salvelinus sp. IW2-2015
AGAAACCTAGAGAGGAACCAGGCTATGAGGGGTGGCCAGTCCTCTTCTGGCTGTGCCGGGTGGAGATTATAACAGAACTATGCCAAGATGTTCAAAAATGTTCATAAGTGACAAGCATGGTCAAATAATAATCATGAATAATTTTCAGTTGGCTTTTCATAGCCGATCATCAAGAGTTGAAAAACAACAGGTCTGGGACAGGTGGCGGTTCCATAACCGCAGGCAGAACAGCTGAAACTGGAATAGCAGCAAGGCCAGGCGGACTGGGGACAGCAAGGAGTCACCACGGGCGGCAGTCCCGACGCATGGTCCTAGGGCCCAGGTCCTCCGAGAGAAAGAAAGAGAGAAGGAGAAAATTAGAGAGAGCCAAGATTTTCAAAATTTCCATAAATGACAAGCATGGTCAAATAATAATCAGGAATAAATCTCAGTTGGCTTTTCATAGCCGATCATTAAGAGTTAAAAACAGCAGGTCTGGGACAGGTAGGGGTTCCATAACCGCAGGTAGAACAGTTGAAACTGGAATAGCAGCAAGGCCAGGCGGACTGGGGACAGCAAGAGTCACCACGGCCGGTAGTCCCGACGTATGGTCCTAGGGCTCAGGGTCCTCCGAGAGAAAGAAAGAGAGAAGGAGAAAATTAGAGAGAGCCAAGATTTTCAAAATGTTCATAAATGACAAGCATGGTCAAATAATAATCAGGAATAAATCTCAGTTGGCTTTTCATAGCCGATCATTAAGAGTTGAAAACAGCAGGTCTGGGACAGGTAGGGGTCCGTAACCACAGGCAGAACAGTTGAAACTGGAATAGCAGCAAGGCCAGGCGGACTGGGGACAGCAAGGTGTCATCATCCGGTAGTCCTGACGTATGGTCCTAGGGCTCAGGTTCTCAGAGAGAAAGAGAGACGAGAGAATTAGAGAGAGCATACTTAAATTCACACAGGACACTGGATAAGACAGGAGAAGTACTCCAGGTAACCAACTGACCCTAGCCCCCCGACACAAACTACTGCAGCATAAATACTGGAGGCTGAGACAGGAGCGGTCAGGAGACACTGTGGCCCCATCCGAAGAACCCCGGACAGGGCCAAATAGGAAGGATATAACCCCACCACTTTGCCAAAGCACAGCCCCGCACCACTAGAGGGAAATCCTCAACCACCAACTTACAATCCTGAGACAAGGCCGAGTATAGCCCACAAAGGTCTCCACCACAGCACAAACCAAGGGGGGGCGCCAACCCAGACAGGAAGATCACGTCAGTAACTCAACCCACTCAAGTGACGCACCCCTCCTAGGGACGGCATGAAAGAGCACCAGCAAGCCAGTGACTCAGCCCCTGTAACAGGGTTAGAGGCAGAGAATCCCAGTGGAGAGAGGGGAACCGGCCTGGCAGAGACAGCAAGGCGGTTCGTTGCTCCAGACCTTTCCGTTCACCTTCACACTCCTGGGCCAGACTACACTCAATCATATGACCTACTGAAAGAGTAAGTCTTCAGTAAAGACTTAAAGGTTGAGACCGAGTCTGCGTCTCTCACATGGGTAGGCAGACTGTTCCATAAAAATGGAGAATATAAGGAGAAAGCCCTGCCTCCCGCTGTTTGCTTAGAAATTCTAGGGACAATTAGGAGGCCTGCGTCTTGTGACCGTAGCGTACGTATTGGTATGTACGGCAGGACCAACTCGGAAAGATAGGTAGGAGCAAGCCCATGTAACGCTTTATAGGTTAACAGTAAAACCTTGAAATCAGCCCTTGCCTTAACAGGAAGCCAGTGTAGGGAAGCTAGCACTGGAGTAATATGATCAAATTTCTTGGTTCTAGTCAGGATTCTAGCAGCCGTATTTAGCACTAACTGAAGTTTATTTAGTGCTATCCGGGTAGCCGGAAAGTAGAGCATTGCAGTAGTCTAACCTAGAAGTAACAAATGCATGGATTAATTTTTCTGCATCATTGTTGGACAGAAAATGTCTGATTTTTGCCAATGTTACGTAGATGAAAAGAGCTGTCTTGAAACAGTCTTGATATGTTCGTCAAAAGAGAGATCAGGGTCAAGAGTAACGCCGAGGTCCTTCACAGTTTATTTGTTAGACGACTTTACAACCATCAAGATGAATTGTCAGATTTTAACAGAAGATCTCTTTGTTTCTTGGGACCTAGAACAAGCATCTCTGTTTTGTCCGAGTTTAAAAGTAGAAAGTTTTCAGCCATCATGTTACTACTTAGCTTCGGCTGTTGAAGGTGTTGACGAACCATGTCCAGATAAAGCGTCCGGAGTGAAAAAGTTGAATGAGGGAAAAAAGTTGCGATGGAAAAAAACTAAAAATATAAACGGTAATTAAAAACAAAAACAAAACAAAAAAACGTAAAGTTGTCAGCTAGCAAAGTAAAGTTGGCAGCAAAACGCACAGCAACAAAACGCACAGCAACACGTCTGCAGATTCAACAGTGCATATGTTCACTAGTGCATATGTAGTCAGGTTTAAGGGACAATTTGGCATATATTTTGTAACAATATGTTCAATGTATGTTTTGAAAACCCATGTTTTGATTAATCTAAAACAGTTTGAATGAGGTTGTATTTGAGCTAAAATTCATACTGTGCTTTGTGTAAAGTCTATTAAGACAAATCGTTAATTTACGTTTCTGTTAAAATATCGCTTTGTTGTTAAGGGGCACACAGACCACCAGAGAATTATTGCCAAACTGTACAAGATGTGAGGTCAAAGTGCTAATCCCAAACTATCACCTAAATGTTATGCAGTTGTGAAGATCTGAAATTATTTGTAGTCAGGTGCAAGCATCTGGATGTAACTTTACCTAAGGAGGCAAGGTGGAGTTATACCCAGAATGCTTACAGATTACAAAATAATGAGCTCTCAACAAAGGAGTAGGGTTTAAGGGGCAATTTGAGATAGAAGTTTGAAGAAATGATAAAATGACAACATTTATTTTATTCAAAATAAAGGTGTTTTGTTAGTTTTTGCTTATTTTCTTGTATAGAAATAATATTTTTTTGTAAATTATCCCACGTATATTGCAGTAACTATTTGCATCAGCTTTTTAAGTATAGTTGTGAGTATATATTTGAGTAGTAGGAACCAAATGTAAATACATTTTACTAACCTGAGTACCATAAGTAACTGAGCAAAAAAACATTTGTAGATAAAACATAGAATATTATGATACTGAGTAAATTCAGCAACTTAAACTTATAATATTAGTTCTGTAACTGATTACATTAAGTATATCAAACTTAGAACATTAGTTCTATGATTTGAAGGACTTAAGCAGATCAAACAATAGCAATGGTATTCTTTCACTGCAATAGCTACTATAAATTGAACAGTGCAGTTAGATTAACAAGAATTTAAGCTTTCTGCCAATATCAGATATGTCTATGTCCTGGGAAATGTTATTTTTTACTTACTACCTCATGCTAATCGCATTAGCCTACGTTAGCTCAAGCGTCCCGTGGAAGGGACACCGATCCCGATGAAGTTTTAAAATATTTGAGTTTGTTATACACTAAAAGCGAAGTATATTATACGTAAAAGATCCTCCTTGTTGGATTTGCTTAAAAAGCTGATGCAAATAGTTACCTACATTTTTTAAAGTATCAGGGGCACAATATTTTTTACAGTGTATAATGTTTCAGTCTTTGACATACATGTTTGACACAGATGAGAAATGGTCGTWTAAATGCAGCTCACAGACTGAAAATATTTGCCTTGAGCCTTTGTCTGAGCCTGAAAATGATTGGATGTGACTCTAACCACTTCTCGCTTCTCCCTTGGCTGCAGCCGTAATGGCATAACCTAAATATGGCAGTGAATCAATCATAAACATACACGCACCTCATAACCCTAATTTGGGTCACACACATCTCTGGCTTCATTCCAGAGATGAGAATAGGCAAGAGAATGAGTGTTTGTATGAAGATGTAGGGACTAGAGCTCCTGTCTACCAACACAATATCACACTCAATTCTTGCAAATATGTTCAAAAAGCAGATTTTGTGCATTTTTGTGTGTTTTTGTTTGTCTTACTTAGTGTGAAAATACAACATTTTTCGTGCGGCTTAATTCGTAGGAAAATATATTTTTTMGGGAAAAACTTCGGAACAATCTTTTGAAAGTTATTGGAGCAATGCATATCGGGCAATGGTATTCTACACTGCCTTCTTTTGTGTCCCACATTTATTTATATAAAGAAAGCTTGCTAACAACCCAATATTGTTAATCAACCAGGTTGTCACCGAAATACTAATAATATAATAGTTGCCTTAGGTTTTTGATTTTTTTAATGAATAATGCCAATGCTGTTTCTATACTTGTTTTTGCTTAATACTTTGGGAAATTGGTGCTWTGTCAGATTTTATGAGGGCTGCCAGATTGGAATAAAAATCTGTATTTGTGACCCGTTTCAGGAAACTAAGCGTATGTCGCGGGTCACTACTTCACACGAGAGCCATTTGAACGTAGGATTTATTTAAATCAAAATGCATTTTTTGGGGGGCAGAAATGCCTTCTGGAACATGTGAACTTTCATGTGCCTTAATAACAAACTTGTATGCCATCTGTAAATACGAATACAATTGTTAAATTACGAGACTAGTTGGTTTAGCCACAGAAAAAGCCACCAACCTCCCCGTTAGCCATGATTGGCTGAGATAATGAGTGGGCTGGACATGCCAAGAGATGAGTTCGGATTGGTCTGCCATATAGCCCGCTTCTGTCTATTTGAGCTGATCAGTATGTGTAGGTAATCCTGTCTAATGTGTCTTTAGAATATATATATATTGCTTAGTAGAACTGCATAAGTGTTGCTCTCCACTTTCTGGAGGACCGAGTTTTGAAATCAGTGGAATTAGAGTTTGATAGCTAAGGATATGGAGAAAACACCTGTCTCCGGATTACATCTTCAAACTAAGGGCAACCATGGCATCCATGACAGGGGGAAGTGTCCAACCATGATGTATACAGGTAAGATAGTCTAGCTAGCTACATTTTCAGATATTACACATTTCTAATTTTGACAAAGTCGTTTTCATTTCAAATGAAAGTGTACTGTTAGCTAGCTAACTAGCTAACGTTACGTGCATGATCTTATTATTCGTATCTCAGAGCCATTTGCTTGACTAGTTATAGCCTAATGTTTGCTAGCTAACATTGAACCTAGTTGGTTAGCTACATGCAGATTCATTCAGAGTAGTAACATCATGAGTTGGGATTATGGTTCATTGTTTACCTACCTAGCTAGCTAGATGTCTTAACAAAAGACTCCACTATGCAAGCGACCATCTCGGGTGCGTTCGTAAATTCAGTCTGGCCATCTACTCCGATTTCAGTGCCCTCTCGTCTAAGTGTGCCAGATTGAATTTACGAATGCTCAACTTCCGTTGAATATGGCCAGTGTCAGTAAACGTCGGGAAAAAACATAACTAAACCCTAGTCATCGGCCAGAGCGTCCACTGTGCGCCCTGAACGCTCCAAGAGCGAAACGCTCTGAATTTACGAACAGACAATCTGACAGCACTGTTGCAGTCACCAACGCGCTGGAAAACACAAAAACAGCCTAACCAGCTCTGCTAGGGTGAGTAATGGTCAGTGAGCTGTTCTCTCATTTGTGTCTGGAAATAGCTAGCAAGTTATCCAGTTAGCTTGGGTGCTTGACTGCTGTTGTTAGTACAGAACGCTCGGATCAACCCGTAAAGAGATGGGACGGGATAAAGCTTAAGAGGGTGTGAACGATGCTGAAGGTGTGTAGACCAAGAAGAGCTCTCTGGTTGGTATCAAAACATTCAAAAGCCATTTTCTCAAAAGTGAGGTTACAAGTTCATCAGCTTTCAAAGCAGAATGACTTTCCCATTGTTCCTCAAACGCAGTGTATGATATACCATTTTGTAGCTCTGTGTCTCTGCTTTTATCCAATGTTAAAAACACAATTTCAAATTTTGCCAAAATAAGACTGAATCAAGGCGGTCAGTCACATTTGTCTATTATTTTTTAAATAATCTATGAAGGTATTTGATTGGGGAATGGGGAAACATTTTCTAAATAAGAAATTAATCTGTTTGGTTTAAATTCCCCTCAAGCAACTGCATGGTATTTGCAACTATGACGAGTCTGGACTATGATCAATTAAGCCATATCAATGCAGTTAAACAGGTTCATGTAAAATAATGAATTATGTTGGCTTACACTTATGGCACTTTCAAGGCCATTTCATGATGATTATTATGGTTGTGTCAATCATGTTATGTACTTAAGCTATTGTAACAAGGTATATGCCAGCATTGTAGCACTGTTGCAGCTTTCACTTTCTTACACTACATTTGTGGCAGCGTTAGGATCACGTCTAGCTCATGTATAGTTATGTGATCTAGTGGTGGGAAGCATTCTGTTTTTCATCATTGTGTTGGGTGATATATCTAGTGAAGAATGGACAAGCAACAATGGGCATGACGGATAGAAGTAGTCACTACGAAAAGTGCTATGCCCTGACCAGTTATTCAGAAGAAAATCCTCTGTGACTGTCTAATTTACAAGTTAACTTACCTGTGTGGACCCAAAACAAACACATTCTGCACATTTACAAAGTACCTGTTTAATGTGTTTACAACCATGGTGTTCTTTTGTTACTGAAGCTTATAAACTCAGCAAAAAAAAATCGTCCCTTTTTCAGGACCCTGTTTTTCAAAGATAATTCGTAAAAATCACGGTCGTTATTTACATTTACATTTAAGTCATTTAGCAGACGCTCTTATCCAGAGCGACTTACAAATTGGTGCATTCACCTTATGATATCCAGTGGAACAACCACTTTACAATAGTGCATCTAACTCTTTTAAGGGGGGGGGTTAGAAGGATTACTTTATCCTATCCTAGGTATTCCTTAAAGAGGTGGGGTTTCAGGTGTCTCCGGAAGGTGGTGATTGACTCCGCTGACCTGGCGTCGTGAGGGAGTTTGTTCCACCATTGGGGTGCCAGAGCAGCGAACAGTTTTGACTGGGCTGAGCGGGAACTGTACTTCCTCAGAGGTAGGGAGGCGAGCAGGCCAGAGGTGGATGAACGCAGTGCCCTTGTTTGGGTGTAGGGCCTGATCAGAGCCTGAAGGTACGGAGGTGCCGTTCCCCTCACAGCTCCGTAGGCAAGCACCATGGTCTTTGTAGCGGATGCGAGCTTCAACTGGAAGCCAGTGGAGAGAGCGGAGGAGCGGGGTGACGTGAGAGAACTTGGGAAGGTTGAACACCAGACGGGCTGCGGCGTTCTGGATGAGTTGTAGGGGTTTAATGGCACAGGCAGGGAGCCCAGCCAACAGCGAGTTGCAGTAATCCAGACGGGAGATGACAAGTGCCTGGATTAGGACCTGCGCCGTTTCCTGTGTGAGGCAGGGTCGTACTCTGCGAATGTTGTAGAGCATGCACTACAGGAACGGGTCACCGCCTTGATTTAGTTGAGAACGACAGGGTGTTGTCCAGGATCACGCCAAGGTTCTTAGCACTCTGGGAGGAGACACAATGGAGTTGTCAACCGTGATGGCAAGATCAGTGAACGGGCAGTCCTTCCCCGGGGGAAGGAGCAGCCTCCGTCTCTGCGAGGTTCAGCTGTAGGTGGTGATCCGTCATCCACACTGATATGTCTGCCAGACATGCAGAGATGCGATTCGCCACCTGGTTATCAGAGGGGGGAAAGGAGAAGATTATTGTGTGTCGTCTGCATAGCAATGATAGGAGAGACGCATGT
>NC_036838.1:50986970-51046004 GCF_002910315.2 Salvelinus sp. IW2-2015
CGGAAATTTGGCTGGAGAAGAGAAGGAGGGATAGGGTCAAGCGGGCAGGTGTTGGGCGCGTGCCGGCCGTCACAAGACGCGAGATTTCATCTGGGGAGAGGGGAGAGAAAGAGGTCAAAGCACAGGGTAGGCAGTGTGAGCAGAAACCAGCGGTGTCGTTTGACTTCTTTCAAAAAATGGTTGACGAAGTCATCCGCAGAGAGGGAGGAGGGGGGGAGGAGGGGGAGGAGATTCAGGAGGGAGGAGACAAAGAGCTTCCTAGGGTTAGAGGCAGATGCTTGGAATTTAGAGTGGTAGAAAGTGGCTTTAGCAGCAGAGACAGAAGAGGAGAATGTAGAGAGAGGGAGTGAAAGGATGCCAGGTCGCAGAGGAGGAGTTTCCTCCATTTCCGCTCGGCTGCCGGAGCCCTGTTCTGTGAGCTCAATGAGTCGTCGAGCCACGGAGCAGGAGGGAGGACCGAGCCGGCCTGGAGTAGGGACATAGAGAGTCAAAGGATGCAGAAAGGGAGGAGGAGGTTGAAGAGGCAGAATCAGGAGATAGTTGGAGAAGGTTGAGCAGGGGAAGAGGCGATAGGATGGAAGAGGAGAGTAGCGGGGAGAGAGCGAAGGTTGGACGGGGCGATACCATCCGAGTAGGGGCATGGTGGGAAGTGTTGGATGAGAGCGAGAGGGAAAAGGATACAAGGTGTTAGTGGTCGGAGACTTGGAGGGGAGTTGCAATGAGATTAGTGGAAGAACAGCATCTAGTAAAGATGAGGTCAAGCGTATTGCCTGCCTTGTGAGTAGGGGGGGAAGGTGAGAGGGTGAGGTCAAAAGAGGAGAGGAGTGGAAAGAAGGAGGCAGAGAGGAATGAGTCAAAGGTAGACGTGGGGAGGTTAAAGTCACCCAGAACTGTGAGAGGTGAGCCATCCTCAGGAAAGGAACTTATCAGGGCGTCGAGCTCATTGATGAACTCTCCAAGGGAACCTGGAGGGCGTTATGACACTAACAGCTTACTGACGGTAGGCAATTAGGTCACAGTTATGACACTAACAGGCTGACTACACCGCTCATTGCAGCCAACGAGCGTCTTCGTGCCAAGGGCTAAGTCCTGCCTTTCCCATCTCCTCATTGGTTTATAGAAGCAGGTACCCACGTGCCTTCTCCTCATTGGTTATACCCACGTGGGTAACTGAAAGACGAACGAGGTCAGTGGCGGTAATGCACCTAATTTATGAAAGTTGCATATCACATTATAAAGTCAAGAGAAGACAAAGCCTGGAAGGAGGAGAGATGACTAGAAACGATTCGGTTGACCGTTTTATGTGTGGATTAATTGTCGGAGTAGAGGACCTTGTGCATTTCAGGTAAAACAGTAGCTCATGTTGATATCCCAGGACAAATTAGCCAGCAACAGCAAGCTAGCTAAATAGGACAAATTAGCATGCAAGTGCAAGCTAGCTAGCTAAATTGCCATACATGTTTAATGCTTTTCGACCTGTCCCAAAATTAAAATAATTGTTTCAGAGTTTGTTTTGATATTTTAACCTGCGTGTCGTGATCGCGTTTGGTGTGGGGGGACAAAATACATTTATGCATGATGGCGCAGGCTAATGCGCCAAACCTTGACTCGTCAGTGAAGAGCACTTTTTGCCAGGAATGTCTCTCTCTTTACACTGAACCCAAACCGGCTGCCGGTTTGGGTTCAGTGTAAAGAGAGAGACATTCCTGGCAAAAAGTGCTCTTCACTGACGAGTCAAGGTTTTGTCTCACCAGGGTTGATGGTCAGATTCGCGTTTATCGTCGAAGGAATGAGCGTTACACAGAGGCCTGTACTCTGGAGCGGGATCGATTTGGAGGTTGAGGGTCCATCATGGTCTGGGGCGGTGTGTCACAGCATCATCGGACTGATCTTGTTGTCATTGCAGGCAAACTCAACGCTGTGCATTACAGGGAAGACATCCTCCCTCATGTGAGAAACCAGTAATATGAATCCCTGTTGATCTATCCTGTTCTGATCTAATGAGATGGATGTAGGATTTTCTACGGCCTAAAGTCGAGGCCGTCCCCAGTCATGAAGGACGAAGCTAGGCCCCTCTTGGTTCTCATTGGTGAAGATTGAACTCAAGCTAGGGGTTACATGTCACTCCTATACCACTATGCCCAACATGTTATACCCCATAGGTTGCAAAAAGTATAATTATTATAGGGCTGTGAAACCCGTAGCCAAATGTCTTCAGACTGAGAATTTCTCACTGGAAATTGCTGCTGAAATTGAACATAGCTTAGCTTGGGTTAGGATATTTAATTAATTGGAGACTCTCCTATAACACAATTCCCAACATCTTACACCCCATAGGTTATAAAAAAATACATTTTAAGCTGATATAACTTGTATCATTATTATAGGTCTGGGAAACCCATAGGCACATGTCTTTAGACTGAGCATTTCTCACCATTTATTTACGGAGAGCAATTTCCATTTTATAACAAATAGTGTCCAATCTGGCTAACCTCATAAAATTAGACATAGCCTTGTATAAAATGTATTATGAAAGAAATGGTGTAATGTAAACGAAAAGTGGAGCCTTGTATTAAATGCATTATGAAGAAAATTGGTAAATGTAGGCTCCATGAAATATAAAATGCATTATGAATAAAATCATGTAGGCCTACTGTTGCCTATACGAAAAAGGGCCTTTCTGACTAGTGCACCATTATCTCAAAGTATTAAGTGAAAACAAGCATAGAAAACAGTATTGGCATTAATAAAATAAAAAAACAACGTAAGGCAACTATTATATTATCATTATTTTGGTGACAACCTGGTTGTTTAACAATATTGTGTTGTTAACGAGTTTGTTTTTTATATAAATAATTTTTCGACACAAAAATAATGCAGTGTAGAACACCATTGCCCATCGTGTATAGCTCTAATAACTTWAAAAAAAGATTGTACCGAAGTTTCCCCCACCCCCAAAAAAGATTTTCCTATTAATTAAGTCGCACCGAACTTTGTGCCTTTTCCTATGAATTACGTTGCACAAAAATGTGTCTTTCACAGGAATTAAGCCACGCAAAAGTGCATAAAAATGCACAAAATCTGCTGAAATACTTTTTGTACATACAGTATTTGCAAGAATTGAGTGTGAGATTGCCACATTTTAAACATTAAATACATGCTCATGAACTTTGGCGACTAGTAAGTCTTTTTTTTACTTCCCGCTTTGGGCTGGATGTGTCAATGCGTAGTTTATATATGCATAATCTATGAGCAGAATGACTATCTTACCTCAATTAGCCACGAAATTCCTAGTTTGAAAGCGACTGTTTTCTGGAAGCTGTGCGGCACCATTTCCTCCACATGGGTCAGCCCCTGAGCAAATTCAAGTTCTAGCCAATGAGCTTCATCCTCTCGCCATTTGAGTGGCAGCTAGCAAGGTGACGTGGCGCACATATCCACACATATGTGAAGTAGTATACCATTTCGGGGAACACTTTTGGCTCTTGAGGAAAATTTCAGAACTACCGGCTAAAAAGTATACAAAAGCAGCGGAGAATCCCTTTAATTAACAACGCTTTACTTTGTGCCTTTACATCCTGTCATATTCAACATTGCGTGTCAGCCTTTGGGTCCCTGTGAACTCTTCACCTGCCCTGTGGTCTGTGTGCTGCTGTCACATTGCTTCTCTTCACTAGGCCATAATCAGAGTGGTGTTGCATAGGGTTGGAYATGGTTTGCGGTTTGTCCAGCTAGTGTCTCCGGACCAGCCATGTCTTTGTCCTGGTGTGTTATGCTTCATACAGAAGGCTTTAATGATCACATAATGTACTATTCAGTGCAGACAGTGGAGACCAGACTCAAGTGAATCACACAGTATTCTGCCATTTACATATCTGGAGATTTTCCAGACTGGAACTATGTTACAATCATGTCATGCTTCGACATGACAACCTAGAAAGTACATAAGGCCTTGTATCCATCGACTTTTAATCTCTGAAACAGAACCAAACCACAAGAAAGGTACGGCTTTGACATAACACAAGGTTTTTATAAAGTAGTACAGTTCCTTACTCCCACTCAATCTGGTCCGTACAAATCTGCTCCAATTCGTTGCCGTGCATGGTCTTTTTAATGTAACAACACAAAACCATATGGCATGCTCACCAAACCATGGCATCTGTAGTGGATTCAAACTGTTCAGACTTCAGATGTTAAATTGTGAGTGGGTGCAATAAATCTAATTAAGAGATTTATTTTATTTTATTTTATTTCCAATTTACGTGTGATATGACTTTCACACAGTAGAGAGGAGGACGTGAGGAGACGAGAGCAGATGAGAGAGAGAGAGAGAAGAGGAGAGAGAGGAGAGAGGAGAGCGAGAGAGAGAGAGGAGAGAGAGAAGAGAGAGAGAGAGCGAGGGAGAGAGAGAGAGAGAGCGAGAGAGAGGAGAGGAGAGAGAGAGAGAGAGAGAGAGAGAGAGAGGAGAGGAGAGAGAGAGCGAGAGAGAGAGAGAGAGAGAGAGGGAGAGAGAGGAGAGAGAGAGAGCGAGAGAGAGAGAAGAGAGAGAGAGAGAGAAGGAGAGAGAGAGAGAGAGAGAGAGAGAGAGAGAGAGAGGCAATGGAGGCATGACACACTGAATTTGTGTACTCCGACGCAAAGGGAAGAGGTGTGGTTGCAATTAGCCATGATGAAGTACATCATCTTACCACTACTAAATGTGACCAAATACATCACCATTTGTTACCATCTCCACTAGCTCAACTACACATATTTGTAGTCTACTTGAATCTGCTGAATTGGCATAATTTATATTCAGCACTAACTTTTGGGGTTATGGAGGTGAACATAACTGGCCCCTTTCATACAAAAGTAGGCTGAAAAGTAAATCATCTGAAATATTCTTTGGAGATATGTATCCATAATGATACAGTAGCTGACCAAATTGACCAAAAATCTAAAACAAACAAGAACCATCTGTATTTATGGATGGATTGCACATTCGGTAAGCAAACATTTCGGTAAGATTATATTATATGATAAAAGTTATCAAAGCCAGAACCTTTCGTTTTTTATTTTCCAATTATGGGTTCAGGCTTGTGGGTTCGCTCTCAGGCAAATTGAGTACTGCTGTAATCTAATACACTCACATTACTCCTGGGCATAAAATACCAAATTCACAGTAAACTCTCAGTAAGCTCTCAAAATCTGCAAAGCTTCGATGATTTTATGCCCCAAATATTCAACATTTTGTTGGTGGCAAGAATTCTATATAATTTTAGCTGAAAAGCACTAAGTCTTGAATCTTGTGTTGTTTTATATATCAACTCATACCAACTCTACCAGTACCATGGAATCGGTACATCAAAAATCTCTTCCCAACTATTTTGCAATCTGTATGGCACAGTTGTCAACATCCTGGTCCTCAAATGAAACTGGTYTACTTTCCTATTTATGCTATTTTTATTCCTCCACCAGTTTTGATCCTTTATATTGGGCAGACAGACCAGTTCCCTACCTACTTCTGCTGCCACCCGCCTCCTCCATTTTTGGGGCAATGCTGAAATCAATTGGTTGTACTCTTGGATTGAGCAGACCTTCCAGTACAATTCTGATAACTCCATGAAGGACATAACTCTACCATTACAATTTACAATATCATTTAAGAACAAAATAKAATTTTCAAACATCTTTCCCATAAATACAGGTATTTTATCAACCAGAACATTTGAGTTCAGACATAATATTTGTTGTAATATTTGTTCTATCTTTTCAGGGGGATTAAATTTAAATTGTAGCCAGCTCTGCAATGCTTGTTTGAAAAATACATATACTTTGAAAAAAGTATAATTTTCAATTAATTGAATATGAGACATGGCAATCTGCACAAAGGCAAAAAGGCAATTTTTAAACAATGGATTAGCTTTTCTTATTAATGTACTTGAGAACCATTTAGGGTTCAAATAAAACTTTTGAATGAGTGACACTTTTAGAGAGAGGTTTAGTGCTTTTATATTTAATAATCTCAACCCACCCAATTCATATTCATTATATAGATAGGCTCATTTTATTTTGTCTGGTTTAGCGTCCCAGATAAAGCGAAATATTTTTTGCTCATATGATTTGAAAAACGAATCATCAGGAGTAGGCAGCGCCATAAGTAAGTGCGTAAACTGAGATATGACTAAGGAGTTAATCAGGGCAATTTTTCCATAAATAGACAGATATTTACCTCTCCATGGTTGCAGGATCTTGTCTATTTTTACAAGTTTTCTATTGAAATTCATTGTGTAGAGCTTATTTATATATTTTGTGATATGAATACCGAGTATGTCTACTTCACCATCAGCCCATTTTATAGGTAAGCTGCAGGGTAATGTAAAACTTGTATTTTTTAAGGATCCAATACATAATATTGTACATAATATTAGTCCAGAGAGTACAGAAAAGTTATCTAGATCTTTAATGAGACATTGAAGGGATCTAGCTTGCGGACTTAACATAAAACTTGAGTCATCTGCATACATGGACACCTTTGTTATTAAGTCTTGGAMTTCTAATCCTCTAATGTTGTTATTTGATCTGATTTTAATAGCTAGGATTTCGATGGCCATAACGAATAGATATGGTGACGAATAGTATAACGTATAACAACACCTGCACGGGATCGGTACAGCCGAACATCACACCTGCGGGACAGGTACAGAAAGGCAACAACAACTGCCTGAATTACACCAGGAATGCACAATCCCTCTATCAGTGCTCAGACTGTCCGCAATAGGCTGTGAGAGGCTGGATTGAGGACTTGTAGGCTTGTTGTAAGACAGGTCCTCACCAGACATCACCGGCAACAACGTTGCCTATGGGCACAAACCCACCGTCACTAGACCAGACAGGACTGGCAAAAAGTGCTCTTCACTGKCGAGTCAAGGTTTTGTCTCACCAGGGGTGATGTCAGATTTGCGTTTATCGTCGAAGGAATGAGCGTTACACTGAGGCCTGTAGTCTGGAGCAGGATCGATTTGGAGGTGGAGGGTCCATCATGGTCTGGGGCGGTGTGTCACAGCATCATCGGACTGAGCTTGTTGTCATTGCAGGAAATCTGAATGCTGTGCGTTACAGGGAAGACATCCTCCTCCCTCATGTGGTACACTTCCTGCAGGCTCATCCTGACATGACCATCCAGCATGACAATGCCACCAGCCATACTGCTCATTCTGTGCGTGATTTCCTGCATGAACAGGAATGTCAGTGTTCTGCCATGGCCAGCGAAGAGCCCGGATCTCAATCCCATTGAGTACGCCTGGGACCTGTTGGATCGGAGGGTGAGGGCTAGGGCCGTTCCCCCCAGAAATGTTCAGGAACTTGCAGGTGCCTTGGTGGAAGAGTGGGGTAACATCTCACAGCAATAACTGACTAATCTGGTGCAGTCCATGAGGAGGAAATGCACTGCAGTACTCAATGCAGCTGGTGGCCACACCAGATACTTACTGTTACTTTTGACTTTCCCCCTTTGTTCAGGGACACATTATTCAATTTCTGTTAGTCACATGTCTGTGGAACTTGTTCAGTTTATGTCTCAGTTGTTGAATCTTGTTATGTTCATATAAATATTTACACATGTTAAGTTTGCTGAAAATAAACGCATTTGACAGTGAGACAATGTTTAATTTTTTTGCTGAGTTTACGGAAATTGGACCAAATTACTTTTTAAAGTTTGAAGCATCACTGAAATGTCATAGAATCCTTTGCAACAAAAATGTTATTTTTAATTCCTAAAATCATGTCTCTCTTCTCCCCAATCCTTTTATATCTAAACCTAAAATCTCAATTAATAAAGCATTATTCCTTCACTTTACCGTATCAGTTTCTAAGAAAGAGAGAGGAAAAATATAACGTCTCCAAAACATAATGCTCTTCAATGCGGACGGCTCCTTCAACTATTGTTGGAAATTTGCCAATTGTATGACTGTGTATTTTCCCTACTGATTTAATCTGCTTGCATATGCTAAAACCACTTCAGCATTAAACCGAGGAGGACAAGCATGAAAAACTGGGTGTCCCCGCGGTCAAAGCGTCATCCTCAACCTTCTGGATTCATACCAGCACAAACTGAACATGGCCACTGTTGCTTAGCAATGGATAATCAACTAGACAAAACAGACACACATTCATTAGGGCCTTGTAAGATGTTTGAGACATACACAGGCCTATCAGCCATTTATTGTAGGATGATTCACAAAGAAATTGCATTATAATCATTACATTGTAAATGTTTGCACGATATTGGAACTTTTTGTGGGCTGGACAAAGCAAAAGCAGCACGTTATCCTACACTCTTTATCAGTTGTTCTCAAACTGTGGGGTGCGCGAGGGGTCGGCYSGGGGGGGGGGGGCGCAAGGGTCCTGGGGCCCCCCTTGGGGACTGTTTTGGTTTTTGCCCTAACACTACATAGCTGATTTAAATAATCAAAGCTTGATGATGACTTGGTTATTTGAATTAGCTGTGTAGTGCTAGGGCAAAAAACCAAACGTGCGCCCAGGAGGGGGCCCCAGGACCGAGTTTGGGAAACCCTGCCTTAGAGAGCTATTTATAACTCTAGAAATGTCCAGATCAATTAGCCCATATATATTGTTGTAATTTCTTGTCACTCAAATATCACATGAATACACATTAGACATGGCTAAATCTATAGGATTGCAAGAAAATTTGCATTAAAATGGCAAAATGTTCTTTGCACCCCATGACAAAATGTGTAGAATTGGAGGAAATAKGATTTAAACCTGTAAAATTCTCTCTCAAATGCTGGAAAGGGGCCCAGAGTAAGAAAGTTTGGCAACCCCTGCTCAATATGACACTCAAACTTGAGCATACCAAATCAACTGCATAACCCATGGCACACCTTCAGTGCTTTCAAACAAATAGACTTCCGTAGAGGACAATTCATGAAGAGTGCACTTCCACATATCCCCTTTCCGTGCATTAGAGGATTCTATCAGGAGAATGAGACTGTTGTTGAGATCCACTTGAGTGTCTGCCAGACCAGCCCAAGGTTTTCCAAGCTAACCGGGCTGGTCAGAGGACTATCCCTCTGACCCAACAGATTGTAAACTATCCCAACCACACTTGTAGAGCTCAACAGCAGTGCAGAAATGGTGACTGTGTCATGTACAAACGCTAGGTTAATGAAAAGGCCTCATCTGAAGGCCTGCCATACAGGGCTCAGAGCAGGAGACAACCATCCCTCACAAGTCTGCTCTGGGAAAATAGACATGCAGTCAGTGGATGAAGTACAGAGTTTTTCTTCATCCCTTAGTTCCCTGACTTCAGTTCTTTATTTTTTCACCTTCTAGCAGAGAGCAGTATGGGATATCGCTGTCCCAGAGGCCTTTGTAGCATGACATATGTGTTCCATTACGGCCCATTTCAACAATTTCTCCAGGATTTGTGGCTTCACAGTCTGCTTCAGAAGAGGACTAGGTCCTCCTGATATTGATTTATTTCCGCACCATAACTGTTATTTAAATATAATTGACCATCAAAGTTGTAAGAAAGAGAAATTCAAAAATAGAACCGTAACCATTAACCACAAAAAGGAACACTTTGTGAAATAAAGCCATTTAGGCTATTAAAAAAAGTATCAGTAGGTACTGAGGAAAATATAAAAACATCATATATCAACCCCAAACACCACCATCGTTGGTCTCTGTTGTATTAATTAGATCCAAAGAATGATTAAGTTACATATGTTTCTTAAGCATTAGGAAATTAACTGAAATTAACAATAAACCCATTATTATGGGTTTATTGTATAACATAGTCAAATAATATTTGTATAAGAGCACCACTAAGAACATCATAAGTGTTATAAAATGCATTTCTCTCATCAATTATTCCAGAAGTTATTTTTCCACGTGTATATTCTAATAGTCCAGTCTAGTCGAAGCCAGCTGCCTTTGCAAACTTACCCCATGTCTTTCTCCCTTTTTCAGCACTGTCAGTAATCAATCAATGTGACAAACCTTTCAACAGACTAGCAAATCAGCAGAAAGCATTTACACAAGCTGGGCTTTGAGAGACCCTGGCCTGTCGGACATCAGTCCTATCGGACATCAGTCCTATCCCAAACCAGAGTGTGTCATCCCCAGGGTGGTCTGATTATCATTATTTGTGTGTCTAACAGATATGTGCCTGGAATCCTTTAAACACCACACACATGCCAGGCACACTAAAAAGGGCTTGGGGGGGGGGGGGTTTCAGTGGCGTCAGCTCGCATAGTTTCAAGACAGCTACTCCGTTTTTATGCAACACAGACAAGATGTATTGCCATGCTGATTTGTTTTGGTCTATTACTGATACTCAGTCCATTAAGGAGAAAGAAAATGAAGTGACAGACACCCAAAATTACTCTGATGACTTGGCTGTTTTGATATGGTACAAATTCACTCTTCTGGACATGTGCCAACATGTTATACTTCACCAAAACCATGTACAGTACACCAGATCAGATGTGCATTGCAAAGCTGAGAAATATGTGCAATGAAAGATTAAAATGAAATATCTATATCCATCATCATCATCATCATCTGCCATAACATTGGCAGTTTTTGGTACACAACATCCCACAACATCCCACTGCTAGTGCTGACACAGTAGCCGAGTAGAACTGTCATTATCTGTGTCGTTGATGAAGGCTTCCCACACAACTGTAACTGCAAGCGATTTCTCAGAACACTGACTCTCAATAATCTACAACATCTGGAACAACTATCAAATGCATAAACAAGAGGATGGGGAAGAATTTCATCACACAAAACAAAAAGAGACAGCTAGGGAGAGAAAGAGGAACAACCACAAGGAGACAGCTAGGAGAGGAAATGAAGAACAACACAAAGGAGACAGCTAGGGAGAGAAATGAAGAAACAACACAAAGGAGACACCTAGGAGAGAGAAAGGAACAACACAAAGGAGACAGCTAGGGAGAGAAAGGAGGAACAACACAAAGGAGACAGCTAGGGAGAGAAAGGAGGAACAACACAAAGGAGACAGCTAGGGAGAGAAAGGAGGAACAACACAAAGGAGACAGCTAGGGAGAGAAAGGAGGAACAACACAAAGGAGACAGCTAGGGAGAGAAAGGAGGAACAACACAAAGGAGACAGCTAGGGAGAGAAGGAGGAACAACACAAAGGAGACAGCTAGGGAGAGAAGGAGGAACAACACAAAGGAGACAGCTAGGGAGAGAAAGGAGGAACAACACAAAGGAGACAGCTAGGGAGAGAAATGAAGACAACAAAAGGAGACAGCTAGGGAGAGAAATGAAGAACAACACAAAGGAGACAGCTAGGAGAGAAAGGAGAACAACACAAAGGAGACAGCTAGGGAGAGAATGAAAGAACAACACAAAGGAGACAGCTAGGGAGAGAAATGAAGAACAACACAAAGGAGACAGCTAGGGAGAGAAAGGAGGAACAACAAAGGAAGAAGGGAAAAGAGGAAACGGGGGGCTACAAACAGAGAGAGAGAGCGATAAAGAGAGAGAGAGAGAGAGAGAGCGAGCGATAGAGAGAGAGAGAGAGAGTATGAGCTGGAATGTAAACAGTTCAGAATGTATGTCAATAAAGCAGTGTGTTGTCCTGAGGAGATCTGGTCAAGAGGTCCAGACACCCCACTAAAGAGAGTTATATTATGTGGAAATTGAAGCGCTTCTCTAGAGGGCACATTCTTGTTCCCCTGTTGCATGCTTACAGTGTATCAAAGTGACATCTGAGGCTTCCCCTGACGGCTCGCTCTCTCTTATGCTGTGACCTATTGCTTCCCATGCTGCTGGGTTTGTAGATCATGTAGAAACTGTGTTCACACAGAGCATTAGTCTTTGTAAAACCCTCACAGCTGGCCTACCGCACTGAGACACTAAAAGGAACTGCCAGCAGACACAACTTAGATACAATTGAAGAGATACAACAAATGATAGATGTATTTACTTAGATGTGATGTAGCTGTTGATTGAATTAATATAATTTGATTCATAATGTAACTGCATATATTGAACCAATAAAAATAATAATAAAAATATATATAATTTAATTGAACATTTATTTAACTTGTCTGTGATTTTGCCTTAATTTCTCATCTCATTCTTGATTTTTCATTATCCCACATGAATTAATGTCTTCTTCTTTTGGTGTCAGTTTAGCTAATGACCTCACTTGATAATGAGCAATTTCTTTCATCAGTAGTGAGGTGCTTGAAGAGGTGAGATGTGCACTGAATTTTCTTAATATTTCAATGTAATGCTTAGAGAAAATATCCAACCTATAAAAGCAATGACCCCACTTAAATGAAACATGTCCACAAAAATGTTAGATGAGCTTACTTATGAAACACTAGAGCAGTAGGTCAAACATACATTGTTATGCAGAGCTATTTATGGGAGTTTGAATGCAACATTTATGAGAATCATTACACTTTCTCAGAGATCCATGTACGTGTGAGGAACACAAGCTGGGTAGAGGAATCCTCGGTCGCTCTTGAATCAGTGGCTGCTCCATTATCACAAGGCCTTATCAAGCCAGAGGTTTGAGAAACATTGGCACTTGCTTGTTCCCAACGCCGAAAATCAAACTACTTACCTCCACTGACGGCATGGTATCCTCCTCACAGACACAGGCAGGAATGGATGCATGCGGGACAATTGTGGCACGTCTGCTCATGCAGTCTGAAGGCTGGTCGGCAGGTTGGGAGATGGCAGAGAATAGGAACGGTCAGTCAGGTCCTAACCTGTCTAATGGCTGTGTCCTGTACAGACAGGTGTCAATGATCATATGCTAGAGGAGGAGGAAAGTTCAAGGAACTTCACCACCCCAACGCTCTGCCTAAACTTTGTCCTGAATGTGGACCTGAAGAACTATGACTGCTTAGACCTTTCCGATTTCATAGCACCTGCTAAATTATACCAGTAATGGGTTCCTATTGAGTTGTATATACTGTATATTTTGTAATTTATGGTATGGTGTTTTAAACCAAAAGTCTTCAAAGATAAGTTATTGTCCCACATTTTTATTGACTGTGATTACGGAGCAGTTTCACACAGACGAGAGAGACAAATGATTATTGACTTTTATCTAATTGATAGCAAACAAAGACTAGGAATTCTGCCATAGAACAACCATTATTAAACAAGTAGAAATTATTTTTCATGTCTTAATCGCCCGAGGTTAACTGAACACGAGACAGACATCTGTGTTTTGTAAATAATGAAAACCTCTCTTGTCACCCGAACAAGGTTTTTCATCTTATGTTATTTTTACCAAAACATAAATCCATGTAATTGCCAGAATTGATCATGGATGAATAGAAGCACTTTGAACCTCTATAAATTAATTATAATTTAAAAAAAGTAAATTCATCATGCCACACTGAAGAGACATACCTCATCCTTGTCGTATTTTCATGCATAGCTGACAGCTCAGTTTGCTAACAATTTCAAACAGTTTTCCACTATTTTCCATTTCAGATCTTCTTAATCTCTCCCAATACATAAATACAAAAGCAGCTTTACAACATTAAAGCAAACTGCTTTCTGTGTCAAAAAGAGAGCAAGTGCTAAATATTGATAAGAAACAGCTGGATAGCTTGTATGAGAATAGAAAGAGGCTGTGCTTTCAACTGTTAAATATAAACACGTGGTTCCACATTGCTTTTGATCATGCCCTCGATTTAAAACATGCCATTAATAATCAACAACCTGGCGATGTAATCTCTTACAGATGTTCTGTAATACCCTGTCACATCTCACAGCCAGAAGACATTACCTCTTTGCACACTCTGTTGACACTTTGACAAGTGATAATGGAATATTCTCTCCAACAGAGGGGCTGGATCAGAACGCATCCCCAGATGCAGGATCTGTTTGACAATGCCCAGTTAGGTTGAATAGAGCTTGGTGATGTGATGTTCTCCACTGAGTTTGACACCAGAATGCATCTGCTTCCTGTGTCTGATCCTGTGGCCTCACAGAGCAACAGCTGCTCCTGCTCAGTGTCAGCACATACAGAACCATCGATCTATTCATCTATCCATCTATCCATCTATCCATCTATCCATCTATCCATCTATCCATCRATCCACTCCACTCCACATCTCCCAACAGACCCACCAGCCAGTCAGCTACATCAAACCCCTCTGCAGGGATGGGCTTATCACATCACAGGGGGAAGCATGGAGGCAATTTGCAACTTCTTTAAAAAAAAAGGTCTGTCAAGTATTTTTATTTGATCAAACAAGGGTGGGACAGGGAGCACACTACTGTATGACATATAGGTATTTTTGTATTAGTCACCATGTTGTTATAACCATTTCAATACAGCCTCCTTAAACAAGGTACTTGCCTTTTCCCAAAATAGGTCTCATTCAAGGTTAATCTGACCTAACACAACATGCCACAGGCCAGTTGACATACTCTGAAAGGGATAGAATAGGGACATGAACGAAACTCAGGGAAATGTAAAAAAATATTGTGGACTTTAGGCTTTCTATTCTTGTTGATTCACTCTGTCACGCTAACCAGTCTCATGAGATAAACCTCAAAGCAGTGACTGCTCTGCTGTTCTTTCTCACAGACCACCTGGAGAATGTCCTTACTGACACTCTGGCTACACTACAGACACAGACACAGCAAGGCCAGGGATGAGGAGCCTGACATGTTAGCTGCATGCTTATCTACAGATGTGGGATCTTAATTTGATAGCTGCATGCTTATCTACAGATGTGGGATCTTAATTTGATCACACTTTTGTTGCTGAGAATTTTCCTGCATATCCAAACTTGTTGTGTATTCAACGTTTAAAAAGGCTTCTAAAGTTTGTATTTTCCACTTTAATATYMCAGTCTTGATTTGCCCTAACAAAAGAATGATCAAGCCTTAGACATGTAAATTGATTATAATCCACATAACAATTCAGATTTCCTGTTGCTGCATTATTTTCCTGCTGTAGCAAACTGGCTCAAATTAAGAAATGCATTTCTAACATAAGCTGCTGCATTACGAAAATGAACGCAATCTACACTCAATCCCATGTTGCCTGTTTAATGTGTCTGGAGTCTGTGAATTTACAGGGATCGAAAGTCTGGTTGAAAATAGCAACATTCTTCAAATGAACAAACCCGTCAAAAAACGTTTTGTGGCAGTCTTATAAGGCTCAGAGCGGCTTATTTAATGAAGTTTGGATGTTCCTCTACAGAAGCCTGTATGTTCTTGGACATCCAGGTCAAGTCAGTTTTTACGTCAACCCGGCCACCTCCTCTGTGCCACTAGCATGCGAGCGAACAGAGATTGGATGGACTATAGACAGCTTAATTAGACGCTGTAGATAGCTTCAAAGGGACTTTCCCTGGGAATCAGCAGCAGGGAAAGGAGGAGTCAGAGAGTCAGATGGTAGTGATACAGAAGCCAGCATGGCCAGCGAAGAATGTTCCTCTGATGATAATGAGTCTAGCAGGGCATTCTACTGCACCCTATCCATCATRCTGGCCATTCATGATGTTTCACTCAAGGTATTGACTGAGTCATATGGTGACCAAAATCATATCCTTCAGGAGTCACGTTGTCTCTCCTCCCTCTCCATGTAAATAATAGTTCTGTCCTCACTTGCAGCCAGTGAGCGAACAAGCAGGCAGACAGGCAGACAAAAGACTGAGTTCAAAGATCACTTTGTTTCTCGGTGTACTGCTGATCAAGCTTGACAGTGAAAGGACTGACAGAATCAGTGCAAGTCTGAGAGAGCCCACAATCAGATGAGATTGTGAATCTCAATCAGATCAGTTGGAGAGAGAACGCACAACATAATGTACTATGCGGAGTTTATCATCATCTAGTATAGAGTTTATCATCATCTAGTATAGAGTTTATCATCATCTATTCCTGAGATTATTATCATCTACAGTCGTGGACAAAAGTTTGAGAATGACACAAATATTAATTTTCACAAAGTCTGCTGCGTCAGTTTCTATGATGGCAATTTGCATATACTCCAGAATGTTATGAAGAGTGAGAAGATGAATTGCAATTAATTGCAAAGTCCCTCTTTGCCATGCAAATGAACTGAATCCCCAAAAACATTTCCACTGCATTTCAGCCCTGCCACAAAAGGACCAGCTGACATCATGTCAGTGATTCTGTCACGACTTCCGCCGAAGTTGGCTCCCCTGCCTGTTCGGGCGGTGCTCGGCGGTCGTCGTCACCGTCCTACTAGCCGCCACCGATCCCTTTTTCGTTTGTCTGTTTGTTTTGTCTTATTAGTTTCACCTGTGTTTCTGTTGTTTGGTTTAATGAGCTTCCCTATTTTTAGTAGGTGGACCCGCCCTTGTTTTGTGCGGGATTGTRTTTATGTTACMCGTGTGCGTTTTAGGTAGAGGTGGATTTATTTTTCTTAAACTTGGCACCCTGTGTTTTTTGGGTGGTCACGTTGTTGTCCGCGCCCTGTATTGTTGGGCTTATCATTTTGTGTGCCGAAGTAATGAGCACTTTTCCCCAGTGGAACTCTCTGCGTCTGATTCCTTCACCCACCTAGTCCCGCGTGACAGATCCTCTCGTTAACACAGGTGTYAGTGTTGACGAGGACAAGGCTGGAGATCACTTTGTGATGCTGATTGAGTTCAAATAACAGACTGGAAGCTTCAAAAGGAGTGTGGTGCTTGGAATCATTGTTCTTCCTCTGTCAACCATGCTTACCTGCAAGGAAACACGTGCCGTCATCATTGCTTTGCACAAAAAGGGCTTCACAGGCAAAAATATTGCTGCCAGTAAGATTGCACCTAAATCAACCATTTATCGGATCATCAAGAACTTCAAGGAGAGCGGTTCAATTGTTGTGAAGAAGACTTCAGGGCGCCCAAGAAAGCCCATTCCTTCACCCAAGTTGATTCAGCTGCGGGATTGGGGATCCACCAGTACAGAGCTTGCTCAGGAATTGCAGCAGGCAGGTGTGAGTGCATCTGCACGCACAGCGAGGCGAAGACTTTTGGAGGATGGCCTGGTGTCAAGAAGGGCAGCAAAGAAGCCACTTCTCTCCAGGAAAAACATCAGGGACAGACTGATATTCTGCAAAGGGTACAGGGATTGGACTGCTGAGGACTGGGGTAAAGTCATTTTCTCTGATGAATCCCCTTTCCGATTGTTTGGGGCATCCGGAAAAAAACCTGTCCGGAGAAGACAAGGTGAGCGCTACCATCAGTCCTGTGTCATGCCAACAGTAAAGCATCCTGAGACCATTCATGTGTGGGGTTGCTTCTCAGCCAACGGAGTGGGCTCACTCACAATTTTGCCTAAGAAAACAGCCATGAATAAAGAATGGTACCAACACATCCTCCGAGAGCAACTTCTCCCAACCATCCAGGAACAGTTTGCTGACTAACAATGCCTTTTCCAGCATGATTGAGCACCTTGCCATAAGGCAAAAGTGATAACTAAGTGGCTCGAGGAACAAAACATCGATATTTTGGGTCCATGGCCAGGAAACTCCCCAGACCTTAATCCCATTGTGAACATGTGGTCAATCTTCAAGAGGCGGGTGGACAAACAAAAACCCACAAATTCTGACAAACTCCAAGCATTGATTATGCAAGAATGGGCTGCCATCAGTCAGGATGTGGCCCAGAAGTTAATTGACAGCATGCCAGGGCGGATTGCAGAGGTCTTGAAAAAGAACGGTCAACACTGCAAATATTGACCCTTTGCATCAACTTCATGTAATTGTCAATAAAAGCCTTTGACACAAATAAAATGCTTATTATTGTTACGACTTCTAKCGAAGTCGGTTCCTCTCCTTGTTCGGGCGGTGTTCGGCGGTCGACGTCACCGGTCTTCTAGCCATCGCGGATCCATTTTTCACTTTCCATTTGTTTTGTCTTGTTTTCTCACACACCTGGTTTTAATTCCCTCATTACGTGTTGTGTATTTAACCTTCTGTTCCCCCCATGTCTTTGTGCGGAATGGTTTGTTGTAGGTGCTTGTGCACATTGTTGTCTGGTGCGCGACGGGTTTTGTACCCATACATTGTTATTCTGGATGCCGGTGGTTTTGTATATTAAACTGCTCTGGTTATTACCCAGTTCTGCTCTCCTGCGTCTGACTTCTCTGCCACCAGTTACGCACCCCTTACAATAATTATACTTCAGTATTTCATAGTAACATCTGACAAAAAATATCTAAAGACACTGAGGCAGCAGACTTGTGAAAATATTTTTTTGGGCCACAACTGCAGTACAGAAAGTTTATCATCATCTAGTACAGAGAGTTTATCATCATTATACAGATATTATTATCATACAGTACAGAGAGTGTATCATCATCTAGTAAAGAGAGTTTATTATAATCAGGTACAGAGAGTTTATCATCTAGTACAGAGTTTTCATCATCTAATACAGAGATTATTATCATCTAGTACAGAGACTATAGCATAATCTGGTACAGAGAGCTTATATAATCTAGTACAGGGAGTTTAGCATCATCTAGTACAGAGATTATTATCATCTGGTACAGAGAGTTTTGCATCATCTAGTACAGATATTATTATCATCATCTAGTAAAGAGAGTTTAGTATAATCAGGTACAGAGAGTTTATCATCATCTAGTACAGAGTTTTTCATCATCTAGTACAGAGATGATTATCATATCGTACAGAGACTATAGCATAATCTGGTACAGAGAGTTTATCATAATCTAGTACAGGGAGTTTAGCATCATCTAGTACAGAGATTATTATCATCTGGTACAGAGAGTTTTGCATCATCTAGTACAGATATTATTATCATCATCTAGTAAAGAGAGTTTAGTATAATCAGGTACAGAGAGTTTATCATCATCTAGTACAGAGTTTTTCATCATCTAGTACAGAGATGATTATCATATCGTACAGAGACTATAGCATAATCTGGTACAGAGAGTTTATCATAATCTAGTACAGGGAGTTTAGCATCATCTAGTACAGAGATTATTATCATCTGGTACAGAGAGTTTAGCATCATCTAGTACAGAGATTTATATCATCTAGTACAGAGAGTTTAGCATCATCTAGTACAGAGATTATTATCATCTAGTACAGAGAGTTTAGTATAATCAGTACAGAGAGTTTAGCATCATCTAGTACAGAGTTATCATCTGGTAAGAGTTTATCATCATCTAGTACAGAGAGTTCATCATCATCCAGTATTCAGAGTTTAGCATCATCTAATACAGAGCTTATTATCATCTAGTACAGAGAGTTTATCATCATCTAGTACAGAGAGTTTATCATCATCTAGTACAGATATTATTATCATCTAGTACAGAGTTTATCATCATTAGTACAGAGAGTATTATCATATAGTACAGAGAGTTTATCATCATCTAGTAAAGAGAGTGTATTATAATCCAGTACAGAGAGTTTATCATCATCTAGTACAGAGTTTATCATCATCTAGTACAGAGATTATTATCATKTAGTACAGAGACTATAGCATAATCTGGTACAGAGAGTTTATCATCCTCTAGTACAGGGAGTTTACCATCATCTAGTACAGAGATAATTATCATCTAGTTCAGAGTTTATCATAATCTAGTACAGAGTGTTTATGATAATCTAGTACAGATAGTTTTATATAATCTACTACAGAGATTATTATCATCTAGTACAGAGAGTTTATCATCATCCAGTACAGAGAGTTTATCATCCAGTAAAGAGTGTTCATCATCATCTAGTAGAGAGTTTATCATCATCTAGTACGGAGATTATTATCATCTAGTATAGAGATGATTATAATCTAGTACAGAGACTTTTCATAATCTGGTCCAGAGAGTTTATCATCATCTAGTACAGGGAGTTTAGCATCATCTAGTACAGAGATTATTATCATCTAGTACAGAGTTGAGCATCATCTAGTACAGAGATTATTATCATCTAGTACAGAGAGTTTAGCATCTTGTACAGAGTTTATCATCAGAGATATCCTTCAACACAGGTCAGAGCTGCAATTAATTTATCGTTGTCGATATGGCCGTCCATTGGACTACTTTTGCATATTCCCTGCTCAGATGTGCTCTGATTCAGACAGAAGCCATTCCCTCGCATGCTGAATGTGCCTCAAAATAAACATTTATTGACCTAAAAACGTCTCCCTCCTCCCTAGATATCAGATAGCACGATCCACTAGTCCACAGACCATACAATGGCATCACTAATATTCCCTCTGCCTGCCAGGCTGTTCAATGGGAATATGTTGTAATTGTAAAAAATGCAAAAGGTTCTGAGTCTGAGACATACAGGCACCAGATAATTGAACGTTAATGTTCAATTCACATCCAAGACCTGTCAATGGAGTTCAGTAGCGAGTGAAATAACAGTAAAGTTTAATAGAAAAAGTGTAGACATCTGGAATAACCATCTCTCCTGATTTACATTAAGTTTCTGTTTGTAGCTTCTGAGCTCGTCATACCCATGTATACTATATAGTGCATAGAGTGTATCAGCATTGCCCCTTGTAACCACGGCCTCTATTTTGTTGTTTAGAAGCCTGTGCCAAAGTAACGATGGTAGGTATTGTGCAAGCCCCATAATTGCCAACTGACCGAAAGAGGAAATGTAATCACATACAGAATACAAATTATGGCCCAATAAAGATTAGGTAACAGCATGAACGAATTAAAGTGCTGTGAAAATGGAAGGATTAGTGCAATTACACTCATTACACAACATCAATCTTTCTAACCTGACTGACTCTAGTCTGAAAACATTCAAAACAGGAGGGACGGTGGGCATGCAAAAACCAGGAGGGAAAAGGAGGATAATGGATTGTGAAGAATGCTGGAAACCCATATGTTTTGGAGTGAGAAGAATGTGGTTAATGCATCGATTCAGATCCAAGGCGGAAAATAGAAACATGTCTGAACAACAGGGAGAGGAAGCTAGCGTACACAGCACCTCTAAACACACAGTTGAGGTGTCTTTTGACTGCAGGGCTGGCATAGAGTGMAATAATTGATATGCAGGACATTACAGACATTATGTGGACATGCTAGGCCACATGGTGATGTTTTGCGTGATAGATTGCACAAGGAAACAGCTGGTTTATGACTGGTTTGTGAAACATAGTAAACCCCCCAAAATTCTAAATTGTATCTGTTTTAAATTCAATGTTGTATACCAGGTCACTTCATTCACACAAATCCATATTTCTGCCCCCACAAACAGAGTCAGATCCATAGTATCTGTGGTAAACTAGTCTCTGTAGACAGACATGTTGAGGGATGTTCCCTATGGCTCCCTATGTATTGATCACAATACAGCAGGCAAGGGTCTTACTGGTCAGTTCCCATTACATGGAGAATCTCATAGAATCTCACTCAGAACTCAGAGGGCGATGCATGCACTGATAAAAGCCCACTCGAATGCTCCCTTTGTGGGTTGACTAATTTCACAATGTGTGGGTGGGTGGGGGGACAAAAGAAAACAACCAGGATGCTGTCTTGAATTAAAGTCTCAGTCTGGGGCTATGGGATCTGCTGTAGAGATGCATAACACTCTATTAAACGGCCATTTTGGAGTTGAGCATTTTCTTGTTTCTCTGAATTCTGATGCATTATGTTCAGTGAAATGCCTCCAGACAAAAACATGTATAACATCATGGGTTCCTTTCTTCAATTAATGATGTGGTTGTAATAAAAACATTTGATCATTTATGCTCTATGTATTTGCACGAATTGGTTCATATGCACCAGTAGCCTACATAAAGTATAATGTTCAAAGCAACATTCTCAATCAACTACAGTGGTAATGTAATGAATGAGGTGTTTTAGACAGTATTGAAGAAGCCATCAAGGTAAGTTATTGCTGTGTGAAAAAAGACATATGTCAGGGGAGGGGTTACCACTGAAAACCAGGCTAGGTTTGCGAGAGTTAATATTACATTAAGATTGCCTCTCACATTTCAGGTAAGACTCAAATGCAGACTGTGTTGAAGTAACAATGTTTATTACAGCAATAGAGAGGGGTGGTTCTCTTGGCTCTTGGAGGAACTCGGGTAAGCTCGGATCCTCTCTGGGGCGTAGACACTGGGGACTTCCAGAGTTCATCAGATGCACGGTGGGATCCTTGAGTGAGTGATTGTGACCGCAATCAGACCTCTTCTCCCTCCTAAGTTCCCGTAGCCGTCCATCGATCTGGATGGTCAAAGCGATGAGTGAGTCAAGATCCGTCGGTAGATCCCGGGCTGCAATCTCGTCCTTTATTTCCTCCGATAATCCGTGCAGGAACGAGTCAAACAGCGCTTCCGGGTTCCAGGCACCCTCCGCTGCTAGTGTGCGAAAATCCACAGCATAGTCTGCCACACAGAGGGAGTCCTGCCGAAGCTGGAGTAACTTCCAAGCAGCCTATCTCTCAGACACCGGAGCCTCAAAAACTTTTCTCACCTCCGCCACGAATATGTCCAGACTGAGGCAGATGGTGGATTGTTGCTCCCACACCGCCGTGGCCCAGGCGAGTGCCCTCCCAGACATCAGTGTAATAATGTACTCTATCTTCGAGCGGTCCAAGGGAAACGAAGAAGGCTGCACCTCAAAAACGAGGGGAACACTGGGAGAGAAAGGCCCGGCAGGTTCTGGAATCTCCATCGTTGTGCTCCGTTGGAGGTAAGCGAGGTTCCCAGGAAACCGGGGTGACGGTGCTGCTACCAGCCGGGTTACTGAGTGGTTGGGAGGTTACCGTCGTGGTAGGCTGCCTACGYAATTGCTCCCGCAATGCGTCCAATGCTAGGTCGTGACTTTCAGCCACGTCCTGGAACTCTTCCATCAGACCATGAAGCAACTCCTCGTGCCTACCAATGGTGGCTCCTTGGGAGGAAATGGCATTGTTGAGCTGGTCCAAGTCTGCTGGGTCAATCATGGCCAGTTCGTACTATCATGTTTCAGGTAAGACCCAAATGCAGACTGTGTTGAAGTAACAATGTTTATTACAGCAACAGGGGCAAGCAAACGACAGGTCAAGGCAGGTAGGGGTTGATAATCCAGAGTAGTGGGGCAAAGATACAGAACGGCAGGCAGGCTCAGGGTCAGGTCAGGCAGAGGTCGGTAATCCAGAGTAGGGGCAAAGGTACAGGACAGCAGGCAGGCTCAGAGTCAGGGGTAGGCAGAGTGGTCAGCCAGGCGGGCTCAGAGTCAGGACAGACAAGGGTCAAAACCAGGAGGGCGAGAAAAAGAGAGACTAGGGAAAAGCAGGAGCTGAGACAAAATGCTGGTTGACTTGACCATCAAGACGAACTGTCAACAGACAAACAGAGAACACTGTTATAAGTACCCAGGGGATAATGGGGAAGATGGGTGACATCTGGAGTGGGGTGGAGACAAGCACAAGGACAGGTGAAACAGATCAGGGTGTGACATTGTCATTCTATGCTTTTCCAGACCATAACACTATCTATCATTTATGGTGATGTAAACATTATATCCAATGGACAAGAAATCTAAGGAATATCAGCAATATCAGGTTGATTTGATTGGATTTACAAAGTGGGAGATTTTCGCCACAGGGAAAAGTAAAAAAAAGAAATCGAACAAGAAATCTGCAATTCTGTTACCACGGTGATTAAAACAAAACATTGAATATCTGGCGTAAAGTGCCTTCCGAAAGTATTCATACCCCATAAACTTATTCCACATTTTGTTGTGTTACAGCCTGAATTCAAAATGGAATAAATTTATTTTTTAAACCCATCTACACACAATACCCCATAATGACAAAGTGATTTTTMMGGGAAAATGTATTGAAAATGAAATACAGAAATATTTAATTTACATGAGTATTCACACCCATGAGTCCATACTTTGTAGAAACACATTTGGCGGCAATTACAGCTTTGAGTCATCTTGGGTATTATATTTGTGTATTTTTATTTAACTAGACAAGTCAGTTAAGAACACATTTTTATTTACAATGACGGCTTTGGAACAGTGGGTTAACTGCCTTGTTCAGGGGCAGAATGACAGACTTTTACCTTGTCAGCTCGGGGATTCGATCTGGCAACTTTTCGGTTCCTGGCCCAACACTCTAACCACTAGGCTACCTGCCGCCCCAATGTCTGTATGTCTGTATCAACTTTGCACATCTGGATTTGGGGATTTTCTCCCAATTTTCTTTGCAAATTTTCTCAAGCTCTGTTAAGTTAGATGGGGAGTGACAGTGAACAGCAATCATCAAGTCTTTCCACAGATTTTCAGGTGTGGGCTTTGACTGGGCCACTCAAGGGATTTCACATTCTTGTTTGGAAGTCACATTCCTGTTTGCCCTAAGTCTAATGTTGTGTGCACTCTGAAACAGGTTCACATGAATGATGTGCCTGTATTTGGTTCCATTCATTGTTCCCTCTATCCTTACCAGTCTCCTAGTCCCTGCTTCTGAAAATAATCCCTATTGCACGATGCTGCCACCACCGTGCTTCACGGTAAGGATTGTGTTAGATGGGTAATGAGTTGTGCCTGGTTTTCTCCAGACATAGCACTTTGCATTCAGTCCAAATAGATACATTTTTGTCTTATCAGACCAGTCTTTCATGTGCCTTTTTGCAAACTCCAGGCATGCTGTCATGTGCCTTTTTCTCAGGAGTGGCTTCTGTCTGCCCACTCTCCCATAATGCCAAGATTGGGGAAATGCTGTTGTCCTTCTGTCAGGTTCCCCCATCTCAGCAAAGGAACTATGTAGTTCTGTCAGAGTGATCACCTCCCTGACCAAGGTCCTTCTTGCCCGGTTGCTCAGTTTGGTCGGACAGCCAGCTCTAGGAAGAGTCTGGGTAGTTACATAATTTTTCAATTTCCCAATGCTGGAGACCACTGTGTTCTTGGAAACTTTCAACACTCTATAACTTGTTTTATACCTTTCCCCAGATATATGCCTCATCACAATTATATCTCGGAGATCTTCAGACAGTTCCTTGGACTTCATGATATAGTTTCTGATCTTTTTATTTATTTATTTTAATTTGATTTATTTAACCTTTACTTAACTAGGCAAGTCAGTTAAGAATAAATTCTTATTTACAATGACGGCCTACCAAAAGGTAAAGGCCTCTTGCGTGGATGGGGGCTGGGATTAAAAATAAAAATATTGGACAAAATACACATTACGACAAGAGAGACACCACAACACTACATAAAGAGAGACCTAAGACAACAACATAGCATGGCAGCAACACAACGTGACAACATGGTAGCAACACAACATGGCAGCAGCACAACATGGTAGCAGCACTAAACATGGTACAAACATTATTGGGCACCGACAGCAGCACAAAGGGCAAGAAGGTAGAGACAACAATATATCATGCGAAACAGCCACAACTGTCAGTATGTGTCCATGATTGAGTCTTTGAATGAAGAGATGGAAATAAAACTGTCCAGTTAGAGTGTTTTCTGCAACTTGCTCCAGTCGCTATCTGCAGCGAACTGAAAAGAGGAGCGACCCATGAGTGTGTGTGCTTTTTAACAGAATGTGACTGGCAGAATGGGTGTTGTATGTGGAGGATGAGGGCTGCAGTAGGTATCTCAGATAGGGGGGAGTGAGGCCTAAGAGGGTTTTATAAATAAGCATCAACCAGTGGGTCTTGAGACGGGTATACAAAGATGACCAGTTTACAGAGAAGTATAGAGTGCAGTGATGTGTCCTATAAGGAGTATTGGTGGCAAATCTGATGGCCGAATGGTGCTGCTCAAGAGCACCCTTACCTGCCGATGTATAAATTACGTCTCCGTAATCTAGCATGGGTAGGATGGTCATCTGAATCAGGGTTAGTTTGGCAGCTGGGATGAAAGAGGAGTGAATACGATAGAGGAAACCAAGTCTATATGTAACCTTAGCCTGCAGCTTTGATATGTGCTGAGAGAAGGATATGTGCTGTGTTCCATTGAGCCATACTCCCAAGTACTCCCAAGTGTGTCTCCCGGGTGGCGCAGTGGTCTAGGTCACTGCATCGCAGTGCTAGCTGCGCCACCAGAGTCTCTGGGTTCGCGCCCAGGCTGGGCTGGGTTCGCGCCCAGGCTCTGTCGCAGCCGGCCGCAACCGGGAGATCCGTGGGGCGACGCACAATTGGCATAGCGTCGTCCGGGTTAGGGAGGGTTTGGCCGGTAGGGAGGYTTTGGCCGGTAGGGATATCCTTGTCTCAGTATGTAAAAATAAAWAAWWAAAWAAATAAAAAAATGTTATAAAATGTATGCACTCTACTCTAAGTCGCTCTGGATAAGAGCGTCTGCTCTTGGCCGGTAGGGATATCCTTGTCTCAGTATGTAAAAATGTAATAAAATGTATGCACTCTACTGTAAGTCGCTCTGGATAAGAGCGTCTGCTAAATGACTAAAATGTKAAAAAATGTAAATGTACTTTTATGAGGTGACTACCTCAAGCTCTAAACCCTCAGAGGTAGTAATCACACTGGTAGGGAGAGGGACATTCTTCTTACCAAACCACATTACCTTTGTTTTGGAGGTGTTCAGAATAAGGTTAAGGGCAGAGAAAGCTTGTTGGACACTAACAAAGCTTTGTTGTAGAGCATTTAACACAAAATACGGGGAGGGGTCAGCTGAGTATAAGACTATCATCTGCATATAAATGGATGAGAGAGCTTCCTACTGCCTGAGCTATGTCGTTGATGTAAATTGAGAAGAGCGTGGTGCCTAGGATCGAGCCTTGGGGTACTCCCTTGGTGACAGGCAGTGGCTGAGACAGCAAATGTTCTGACTTTATACACTGCACTCTTTGAGAGAGGTAGTTAGCAAACCAGGCCAAAGACCTCTCAGAGACACCAATACTCATAAGCCGGCCCACAAGAATGGAATGGTCTACCATATCAAAAGCCTCAAGGGCAATGGTGACATCATTTAGGACCTTTAAGGTTGCAGTGACACATCCATAACCTGAGCTGAAACCAGATTGCATACAAGAGAGAATACTATGGACATCAAGAAAGCTASTCAGTTGATTATTGATAAGTTTTTACAACACTTTTGATAAATTGGGCAAAATAAAAATTGGCCTATAAAAGTTAGGATCAGACTGATCTCCCCCTTTAAATTAAGYAGCGCTGCCTTCCAATCAATGGGAACTTCCCCAAAGAAGAGAGACAGGTTAAAAAGGTCAGAGATATGCTTGACGACGATAGGGGCAGCAACCTTAAAAGAAGAAAGGGTCTAAACCATCTGACCCAGCTTTTTTGGGGAGGGTCAAGTTTAAGGAGCTCCTTTAGCACCTCGGACTCAGTGACCGCTTACAAGGAGAAACTTTGTAACGGGGCAGGGGGAAAAGAGGGAGGAGCATCGCGGTTAGACGCATTAGAAGGGGTGGGAGGGGCATGGCTGAGTCAAATAGGAATCCTGACTTAATAAAGTGGTGATTAAAGAGCTCAGCCATGTGCTCCTTGTTAGTAACAACCACATCATCAACATTAAGGACATGGGCAGCTGTGAGGAGGAGGGTTTATTCTCCAGGTCTTTAACAGTTTTCCAGAACTTCTTGGGGTTAGACCCACAGAGAGAGAACTGCTCCTTAAAATAACTAACTTTGGCTTTCCAGATAGCCTGAGTGCACTTATTTCTCATTTTCCTGAATGAGAGGCAGTCAGCCTGAATATGCGTGTGCCCAGCCTTTCTCCAAATGGAATTCTTGAGGAGGAGTAACTCTGCCAGATCACGGTCGAACCAGGGGCTGAACCTGTTTTTTATTCTAATTTTCTTTATGTGTTTGTTAACGATTCCTTTAGAAATATCAAAAAAGAAGGTCCAAGCATCTTCGACAGAGGGGATCAAGCTGATTCTATACCAATTTACAGAGGCCAGGTCATGTGGGAAGACTTGCTCACTAAAGTTTTTTAGCAAGTGTCTATGACAAATCAGGACAGATCATTTCACTGAGCAGCCACTATGAGCACAGGCTGTAAAACAGTGATCACCAAGGTAATTACAGAAAACAACAGACTGATAACTATCAGGATTATTTGTGAGGATAACATCGAGGAAAGTAGCCTTTTCTTTGGAGTCATACCTTGTAAAATTGGTAATAATCTGAGAATGATTTATTGAGTCCCATTGCTTTAGGACTTGGTCAGGTGGTATAAGCATGTCCCAGTTTAGGTCACCTAGCAGGACAAATTCAGCCTTTGTGTAAGGGGCCAGGAGAGAGCGTAGGGCATTTAGGGTACAGGCCGGTGCTGATGGAGGACGAAAACACCCAGCAATAGTAAAAAAAGAGCTATTTGAAAGTTTAATGCTTAAAACCAGCAAATCAAATTGTTTGAGGACAGACTTGGTGGAGACAACCGAGCACTGAAGGTGTTCCTTGGTAAGGATTGCCACTCCACCACCTTTGGAAGTTCTGTCTTGCCGAAAAAGGTTATAACCAGAAAGGTTAACATCAGTGTACAAAACYCCTTTTCTTAACCACGTCTCAGTAATGACCAACACATTTGGATTGGAGCTGTGAACCCACACTTTCAATTGATCAATTTAGGTAATAAGCTTGTGTTAACGTGTAGAAAATCCAGGCTTTTACGAAAGCAGAAATCAGTGAAGCAGATATCAGAGCACAAGTCAGAGTTGGGGCTAGCAACAGTAGATGCCCATTTCCAGATATCATCAACAGTAATACAATCAGGGCATGGCAGAGGACAGGGAGAGCACTGCAGTTGTTGATTTTTTAATTACATGTTTTATGACTGCTCTGACATGCACTGTCAACTGTGGGACCTTATACAGACAGGTGTGTTTCTTTCTAAATCATGTCCAAACAATTGAACTGGCCACAGGTGGACTCCATGTTGTAATGACATCTCAAAGATGAGCAAAGGAAATTGGATGCACCTGAGCTCAATTTGGAGTGTCATAGTAAAGGGGTGTGAATGCTTATGTAAATGAGATATTTCTGTATTTCATTTTCAATAAATTTGCTAACATTTCTAAAAACATGTTTTCACTTTGTCATTATCGGGTATTGTGTGTAGATGGATGAGATTTTTTTATTTATTTAATCCATTTTGAATTCCGGCTGTAACGCAACAAAATGTGGACTAAGTCAAGGGGTACAAGGTTGGGGACTAACTGATAACTAATCAGTTACATTCATTCTGATTTCAAAAAAGTTGTAACTGTAATTAGTTACGTAAGCAGCTAAAGTATTCTAAATCAGATTACAGATACTTAAAAAAATCTAGATGATACTTCTTGGATTACTTTTAAATTCAGAAAGGATGTTTGTGAAAATGTACATTATTTTGACATTCTCAATGACATTCAGTTCAGCATCTGAGCGTGTCTGACCACAAGTCAGAGACCACTATCATGACACATGAAATTATTTGATGGATCCTTTTTGTCTTCTTCTAATGCCTCTTAAGGGGAAAGTTGTCTAAAAGTAACTGAAAGTAATCAGATAATGTTACTGAGTTTGGGTAACCCAAAAGTTACATGACTGATTACAATTTTGGATTGGTAACTAGTAACTGTATCGAATTACATTTAGAAACTAACCTACCCAACCCTGAAGGGGTATGACTAATTTCTGAAATCACTGTATGTGAGCATCAACCACCCTCTTCGGCAGTATGCTGAGGATCTATTAGCCATCGCTAAGTAAACACCGAACACAGTGCAGTGAATGGCAAGAGTCCAGTCCATGTGTGGCTGCCACACTAAGTGCACTTTCTCAGCCATACTCCAACATGTCCGGGCCATTTCTTCTGAACATATGTTGAGATTCCCAGCACATTCTGTAGGTATTTCAGAATTGAAGACAAGTGGAAAAAGAGAGGTTGTTTTATGTTATGATCATCTCATATGGGCCTACTGTGATCTCTCATGTCTTTGTGTGGGTATGAGAAAGCCTTTTTATCAGGGAATGGGTGATGATCACTTGCATCAGAGTCAGAACACCTCCAGATAAGAGAGATGGCAAGCAGGTACAGCAGACTATGCACCAACACTCTCATTCATGAACTAACAATATCCAGAGACAGGGACTACTTGGAGAATGACTTGACTCTTTTAGTAGTAATATTAGCAGTAGTAGTAGTATTAGTAGTAGTAGTAGCATTAGTAGTAGCATTAGTAGCAGTAGCAGTAGTAGTAGTAGCATTAGTAGTAGCAGTAGCAGTAGTAGTAGCAGCAGCAGTAGCAGCAGCAGTAGTAGTACTACTAGTAGTAGTAGTAGTAGCAGTAGCAGTAGCAGAAGTAGCAGTAACAGCAGTAGTAGTAGTAGTAGCAGCAGCAGTAGTAGTAGTGGTAGCAGCAGTAGTAGTAGCTGTAGTAGCAGCGGCAGTAATAGTAGTAGTATTATTATTTTGTATATAATGTTTCTGCAACCGTATCTTATGGCAAAAAAAGAGCTTCTGTATATCAGGACAGTGATCACTCACCTCGGATTAGATTAATATTTTTTCTTCATCAAGCAAGACGCACAGGACATTCTCCAAACACCCAACAGGGCCAACATCCCCGTTATTTGCAAGAGGAAGCGACGCAYGTACAGAGGACAAAGAGCCGGATGCCTTGTCAGGACCTGAAAAAGGTGAGTGGGAACGCTGCCGTTACCATCAATACTACTCTAGATTTTGCTCGCCTGAAGTAGAGTATATTGTGATAAATTGCAAGCCACACTACTTGTTTATTTACCACCCCAGACAGATGCTGGCACTAAGACCGCACTCAGTCAGCTGTATAAGGAAATAAGCAAACAGGAAACCACTCACCCAGAGGCGGCGCTCCTAGTGGRCGGAGACTTTAATGCAGGGAAACTTAAATCAGTTCTACCAAATTTCCATCAACATGTTAAATGTGCAACAAGAGGTAAAATAAATTCTAGATCACCTGTACTCCACACACAGAGACGCGTACAAAGCTCTCCCTCGCCCTCCATTTGGTAAATCCGACGACAACTCTATCCTCCTGATTCCTGCTTACAAGCAAAAATMTATGCAGGAAGCACCGGTGACTCGGTCTATAAAAAAGTGGTCAGATGAAGCAGATGCTAAACTACAGGACTGTTTTGCTATCACAGACTGGAACGTGTTCCGGGATTCTTCTGATGGCATTGAGGAATACACCACATCAGTCACTGGCTTTATCAATAAGTGCATCGAGGACGTCGTCCCCACAGTGACTGTACGTACATACCCCAACCAGAAGCCATTGATTACAGGCAACATTCGCACTGAGCTAAAGGGTAGAGCTGCCGCTTTCAAGGTGCGGGACTCTAACCCGGAAGCTTACAAGAAATTCTGCTATGCCCTGCGACGAACCGTCAAACAGGCAAAGCGTCAATACAGGGCTAAGATTGAATCATACTACGCCGGCTCCGACGCTCGTCTTATGTGGCAGGGCTTGCAAACTATTACAGACTACAAAGGGAAACAGCCGCGAGCTGCCCAGTGACACAAGCCCACCAGACGAGCTAAATCACTTCTATGCTCGCTTCGAGGCAAGCAACACTGAGGCTTGCATGAGAGCATCAGCTGTTCCGGACGACTGTGTGATCACTCTCTCCGTAGCCGACGTGAGTAAGACCTTTAAACAGGTCAACATACACAAGGCTGCGGGGCCAGATGGATTACCAGGACCTGTGCTCCGGGCATGTGCTGACCAACTGGCAGGTGTCTTCACTGACACTTTCAACATGTCCCTGATTGAGTCTGTAAAACCTACATGTTTCAAGCAGACCACCATAGTCCCTGTGCCCAAGAACACAAAGGCAACCTGCCTAAATGACTACAGACCCGTAGCACTCACGTCTGTAGCCATGAAGTGCTTTGAAAGGTTGGTAATGGCCCACATCAACACCATTATCCCAGAAACCCTAGACCCACTCCAATTTGCATACCACCCAAACAGATCCACAGATGATGCAATCTCTATTGCACTCCACACTACCCTTTCCCACCTGGACAAAAGGAACACTTATGTGAGAATGCTATTCATTGACTACAGCTCAGCGTTCAACACCATAGTACCCTCAAAGCTCATCACTAAGCTAAGGATCCTGGGACTAAACACCTCCCTCTGCAACAGGATCCTGGACTTCCTGACGGGCCGCCCCCAGGTGGTGAAGGTAGGTAGCAACACATCTGCCACGCTGATCCTCAACACTGGAACTTCCCAGGGGTATGTGCTCAGTCCCCTCCTGTACTCCCTGTTCACCCACGACTGCATGGCCAGGCACAACTCCAACACCATCATTAAGTTTGCAGACGACACAACAGTAGGCCTGATCACCAACAGCGACGAGACAGCCTATAGGGAGGAGGTCAGAGACCTGGCCGGGTGGTGCCAAAATAACAACCTATCCCTCAACGTAACCAAGACTAAGGAGATGATTGTGGACTACAGGAAAAGGAGGACTGAGCACGCCCCCATTCTCATTGATGGGGCTGTAGTGGAGCAGGTTGAGAGCTTCAAGTTCCTTGGTGTCCACGTCAACAACAAACTAGAATGGTCCAAACACACCAAGACAGTCGTAAAGAGGGCATGACAAAGCCTATTCCCCCTCAGGAAACTAAAAAAGATTTGGCATGGGTCCTGAGATCCTCACAAGGTTCTATAGCTGCAACATCGAGAGCATCCTGACTGGTTGCATCACTGCCTGGTACGGCAATTGCTCGGCCCCTGACCGCAAGGCACTACAGAAGGTAGTGCGTACGGCCCAGTACATCACTGGGGCTAAGCTGCCTGCCATCCAGGACCTCTACACCAGGCGGTGTCAGAGGAAGGCCCTAAAAACCCCAGCCACCCCAGTCATAGACTGTTCTCTCTACTACCGCATGGCAAGTGCCAAGTCTAGGACAAAAAGGTTCTAACAGTTTTTACCCCCAAGCCATAAGACTCCTGAACAGGTAATCAAATGGCTACCTGGACTATTTACATTGTGTGCCCCCCCAACCCCCCCCCCAACCCCCCCCCCCCCCCCCAACCCCTCTTTTCACTGCTGCTACTCTCTGTTTATCATATATGCATAGGCACTTTAAACTATACATTCATGTACATACTACCTCAATTGTGCCGACCAACCAGTGCTCCTGCACATTGGCTAACTGGGCTATCTGCATTGTGTCCCACCCACCACCCGCCAACCCCGCTTTTACGCTACTGCTACTCTCTGTTCATCATATATGCATAGTCACTTTAACCATATCTACATGTACATACTACCTCAATCAGCCTGACTAACCGGTGTCTGTATGTAGCCTCACTACTTTTATAGCCTCGCTACTGTATGTAGCCTGTCTTTTTACTGTTGTTTTATTTCTTTATCTACCTATTATTCACCTAATACCTTTTTTGCACTATTGATTAGAGCCTGTAAGTAAGAATTTCACTGTAAGGTCTACTCCTGTTGTATTCGGCGCACGTGACAAATAAACTTTGATTTGATTTAGTAGTAGTAGTAGTAGTAGTAGTAGTAGTAGTAGCAGCAGTAGTAGCAGTAGCGGTAGTAGTAGCAGTAAGTGGTAGCAGTAGTGGTGGTAGTAGTAGCAGTTAGTAGCAGTAGTAGTACAAGTAGCAGTATCTCCTTTTATGTCGAGCACAGATTAAGGCAGAACGCATGGTACCTTTTCTGGTTGGCTTGGCAGTACTCAGCGGAGAGAGAGAGAGAACTGGCTCCCAGTTAATTCACATTGTGTGGGGAGAGAAGAGAACACACTCATCTCTCAACATAACCCCTGCTGTCGCCTGTAATCAACACAACTCTTGACACAACATTTCTGCACCTCTCCATCTCTCTGACTCGCAGATGACAAATCTGTCAGGGATAATGTTTAAAGGCTCTCCAATCGGCCCCATGACAAAGGACTGCATTGTCGGACAGACGTTTCTTTTTTGTCCTTTTTTTGCAAATGCCATGCTGTCATGCTGCTGCAATTTGAATCACCTAAACCTGTATACTGTAACTGCTTTTCATGTAATGACCCCCTCAATCAGAGCTGTTTTAGAGCCCCAGAAACACCACTCCAAATTCATGGTAGGAAAATGTAAAGGAAATCTGGAAACATGACCCTCTAAAAGGATACGCGTCAACTGTCCCTTTGTGTCTGCTTCGCTTGACATAGACCAGGTGCAGCAAAAATTATCCTGAAAGAGAAACGGCATTTAGATTGCAAAAGCTCTGAGATGGGAGAATGGTTTCAGTTTGAAGCCAGCACTGTGTAATGTCAGCAAGACATGCATTTTGGTATAGGTTACCAAAACACTGTCTGTACCGCAGAAAGAAAGATATGAACTCTTCACTAAAAGAGCAAAACTGGAAAGTTGAGATAGAGTTGAACGTTAAATGTTCATTTACTTTGAAAGTAGTCATAACAAATAAACATAATACTGCTAAAATTAATTGAGTTGTTATTTTTTTGTACATCACAATACTTGCACACATGGGTGTTCAGTAGGGTAGTACACACACACACATGCACATGCACACACACACATCTCTGAGTGAGAAGAGGGACTAATATGAGATTATGGATTCTGGGAGAATAGAACAACACCTGGTGAACCTTAAGATCAGTAGAGAGAGAGAAGGGGAGAAGGAGAGGGGATGACATTCTCCAGGCCTGTACCAGAGACTATGGCCTGTACCAGAGACTATGGCCTGTACCAGAGACTATGTTCCTGTTTACCAGGGCCTATGGCCTGCACGAGAGACTATGGCCTGTACCAGAGACTATGGCCTGTACCAGGGACTATGGCCTGCACCAGAGACTATGGCCTGGTACCAGAGAATATGGCCTGTACCAAGAGACTATGGTTTATAACAGAGACTATGGTCTGCACCAGAGACTATGGCCTGTACCAGAGACTATGGTCTGTAACAGAGACTATGGCCTGCACCAGAGACTATGGCCAGTACCAGAGACTATGTTCTGTACCAGAGACTATGGCATGCACCAGAGACTATGGTCTGAACAGAGACTATGGCCTGCCCAAGAGACTATGGCCAGTACAGAGACTATGGCATGCCACCAAGATATGGCCTGTAACAGAGACTTGGCCTGCACCAGAGACTATGGTCTGTAAACGAAGACTATGGCCTGTACCAGAGACTATGGCCTGTACCAGAGACTATGGCCTGCACCAGAGACTATGGCCTGTACCAGGGCCTATGGCCTGCACAAGAGACTATGGCCTGTACCAGAGACTATGGCCCTGTACCAGAGACTATGGCTGTACCAAGAGACTATGGCCTGCACCCCGAGACTATGGTCCTGTAACAGAGACTATGGCCTGCACCGAGACTATGGTCTGTAACAGAGACTAGTGGTCTGTAACAGAGACTATGGCCCTGCACCAGAGACTATGGCCAGTACCAGAGACTATGACATGCACCAGAGACTATGGTCTGTAACAGAGACTATGGCCTGCACCAGAGACTATGGTCTGTACAGAGACTATGATGCACCAGAGACTATGGTCTGTAACAGAGACTATGGCGCACAGAGACTATGGCCCAGTGACCAGGAGACTATGGCATGCCCAGAGACTATTGGCCTGTAGAGGGACTATGGCCTGTCACCAAGACTGTGGCCTGTCAGAGGACTATGGTTATAACGAGACTATGGCTGTACAGAGACTATGGCCTGTAAACAGAGACTATGGCCTGGAACAGAGACTGTGGCCTGTAACAGAGACTTGGCCTGTACCAGAGACTATGGTCTGTAATAGAGACTTATGGCCTGTAACAGAGACTATGGCCTGCCCAGAGACTATGGCCTGTACCAGAGACTGTGGCCTGTAACAAGACTATGGTTTATAACAGAGACTATGGCCTGTAACAGAGCTATGGCCTGTAAACAGGACTTTGGCCTGTACCAGAGACTATGGCCTGTAACAGAGACTATGGCCTGTAACCAGAGACTGCGCCTGACCAAGGGACTATGGCCTGTACCAGAGACTATGGTCTGTACAAGAGATATACTGACTTATACTTGGAGAGGACTTGTTCCAAGAAAGAACTTAGAATATGTGTCACAAGTCAATTCAATACTTTGTAGTATTTCAAGGATTACATTATATGTGTGTATGTCTTCTGTATTTAGGCCTACATGTGTGTGAGTGTGAGTGTTGTGTGTGTGTGTGTGTGTGTGTGTGTGTGTGTGTGTGTGTGTGTGTGTATGTGTGTGTGTCGGCAACCACACTCGTTAAATGGAACGGCATATATAATCAATGTTTAAAATTATTTTGCTAAATTTAGAAGTGTAAAGGATATGGTTAAACTGACCAAAATACTTTCCCCTCAAGTTTCCCTGTTCTGTGTCCAGAGTCAGCAAATGTATGTCAATTCCTTGTGCCTAAACATCAGGCGGATTTGAAACTTGAAAGGGCCAGTGTGATTTGGATGTGGAATTAGAACAAACAAACTTCAGAGGAAATAAATCAGTCCTCTTCACTAATAAGTCTCAGTGTTATTTTGGGTTCTGGGCTCAATCTGATAGGCTGCGGTACAGGAGAGCCAGTTAAGTGCCAGTGATGAGATTGCAGAATGGTGTTCTGCTCTGACTGAGTGTCTGGAGAGACAACATCGCCCCCTGCTGACTGCCTAAGCCACCGCTGTTCTCTCTCAGAAAGTCCCTGCCTGGCCCCCTCAGCCACCCTGCGCTGCAGGCTGCAGTAGGGGTGGTGTGTGACCCCAAAACTCATCCACTGTTCATGTAGACATTCAGCCTAAGGAACCCTCCGACCCCGCGACCCTCTTTTCCTCACCACACTTTCACTCTCAGAAGCAGCCAGTCAGAGCCATACATTCCTCAAGGTTTGGTTTGGAAAGGCCGAAGAAACCACATCTGGTTTTGCTTAGCAAGAATCTTTCCCCACTTTCGATTACGTTTTAAAAATAGGTTTCAGATAATAAATGGAGGATTATTCTGTTTATTTGTGTATCATATTCTTAAATGACATGGGTTGGTAACTTGTAACTTCCATATTTACATTGAATGTAATTTATTGAGGGGTGTAGAGAGGGACACCAAATGAAATAAACATGTAGTATTACTTTAGTCGATCAACCACACAACCATATTAATCTTCTCGGCCACTGGAGGGCAGTGGAAGAACTCCTTATAGCTCGCTGGGTCATTACTGTACACGTACATGTAGACCCAGTCAACAATCAGCAGGGTCATGCATCACTGACCTAGAAACTCAAACAACTGTCCTCTTTGTCCTTGTCTCCTTCCCCCGGGCTTTTTCATCTACACACATTCCTACAAGCAACTATCTCTGGGGCTGATTTAGGAACCTGGAGGGACTTCCCTGGAGGCCTACGGTATCTGAACACTAAAAGCCCACAGAGAGCAGACACACATGCCTGGATCAGGCCACTTTATAGCAGAAATGCATGGAGCCTACGCTTATTACACCACTGAGTACCTTGGCTTCACTGCAAATTCACACATAATAATAGAATCTAGCATAACCACTCATTCGTTCCAATGGGAAAGAGAAGGAGTAAGTGTCTGTGACTTGTTTGTCTGACTGTTCCAGGGAAAATACGTGTCATGCTGTGTGGTCTGTGTACATAGTGGGGCTCAGGTTTAAGCTACAGACTCTTGTTGTTCTTGGGGATTCAATCTTTTTTATTTATTTAAATGAAACCAGACAATGTTGACATGTAATCAGACCTTGATGGATTATCTATATGGTAATTGCCAAATATGGCTGCTAGATTGGCACATGCACGACCATCTTGTTGAGTTTTTCTGTCATCAAGCCAGTATTCCTCTCTGTCCAAACTCCATCTCTTCAGCATAATCCTTTTTACAGACATCTTTCTGATTGGCAGTCAGACAAAACAGATATTAATGGCATTATTTCCATTGCCCTCACTAAGAGCATGGGTAAAGATATTGAAGTACAAATGCAGCTGCAGGCAGGCGAACCTCTCAACAATCATGTCCTTAAGTTCTACGGAATGGCAGTGTCATGCTTTTAAGATGTCCTTGAATGAAGTTAAAAGAAACCTGTGAATTGCTATAGTACATGCTAGCAACAATTTCTCAGTTTGAAAAATAACCAGTCTCRTAAGTCTCAAACAATGCCCTTTGAAAATTAGGGGGAAATGATTTTTAGTTAGTGCCAAATTGCATTCCACACAGTTCATTAGACTGCACTTACTGAGAGCACAAAGGTATCCCTTTATATTCAACATGTAAGGCTGCCGAGATTAAATTCCATTTAGAGTATTGGCGTGAGTCTCACGAGCTATGGGCTACTGGGGGGCCAGACTGGAGTGATGTTCGAACCTTRAGAGCTAAAGCTTTCAGGAGGTGGAGAATGGAGACTAACCTCGTATCGTTTTTTTTGTGCAAATCATAGTGCCCTAAACAACTCTTCTCTTCGGGCAGGTTTTAGCAGGCTCAAAGGTCATGTTCTGAGACAACCTCAACTTCCTGAGGTGAAACTTTCACTCCAAAAAGACTGGATATATATGGAGGATTTTGATAAAAATCACTGAATGCTCGTCCTTCTAACATTCAGCCAATAGCAGCATCGGGGACATGCTGTAACTGTAACTTTCCTTCGGGGTTAAATCACAAGCATGACAGGTAAAATGTCTCCCCATCACAGATTTCCCCTGAGTGCTAGTGTACTGCTGCCCTTCAACTCTGTTTGCATTGATTGTCTCTTACAGGATGTCTGTGTCACACCCTGGCCATGGAGAGGCTTTTATTCTCTATTTTGGTTAAGCCAGGGTGTAACTAGGGTGAGCATTCTAGTTTCTTTATTTCTATGTTTTCTATTTCTTTGTGTTTGGCCAGGTGTGGTTCTCAATCAGAGGCAGCTGTCTATCGTTGTCTCTGATTGAGAACCATACTTAGGRAMCCCTTTTMCCCACCTGTGTTTGTGGGAAGTTGACTTTGTTTAGGGCACATAGCCTTTTGTTTTTGTAGTGTTTATTGTTTTGTTCGGCGTCATTTTTATTAATAAAGGAAAATGTACGCTTACCACGCTGCACCTTGGTCCTCTTCTTTTAATGGCCGTGACAGTCTGTTTTATTGTTTATTGTATAAAAGCCCAGATGTCCTTCAATACGCATGTCCCCAGTCTTTTCGGTGTTGTATTGTACTAGGTAAAATGCAGAACGGTGCTATGATACTGGGGATTAGGTGGAGATGGTTACACACAGAGCCATGTATTTAGAGAGCTGGGACAATGACCTTTCTTTTCTTTCTTTATTTAACTAGGCAAGTCAGTTAAGGATCAATTCTTATTTACAATGACGGCCTACTCCGGCCAAACCATCCCCTAACCCAGACAACACTGTGCCAACTGTGCGCTGCCCTATGGGTCTCCGGATCATGGCCGATTGTGATGCAGCCCAGGACCGAACCAAGGATCGAACCAGGGTTTGTAGTGAGGCCTCTAGCACTCTAGCCTTAGTCCGCTGCACCACTTGGGAGCTGTTCTGCTTGTATTTACACGACACCTCAATATTCCTTGGCCCCATGTTAGCTCCACATTAACATTATATGGGGAATATTTAAACAATGCTATGTACTGTAATTGAATGTCTAGAATGAGCATTATGATGCATTTACATGAAACTTCAAAATTCCATGGCCCCCATGTTAGCCTCACATTAACATTACATGGGGAATATTTAAACCATAGAAGTAGGAATTAGAATACTAGTCATTCTGTAATTTTATAGGKTCTCTATGATTTAAACAATGCTATGTAACTGAATGTCTAAAATTAGAACAATGTAAAAAATTATAAAAGTTGGTGTAACTCTCTAAATACATACTGTAGCTCTGGTTACATATACATATACTGGTTACATATACGTACATATAAGCCAGCACGATGCATCGCTAAGCAACCATTACACTGTCCATATTCAGTGATGAAATCAGATTGCAGGATTTTTTCTTTATACTGTATACATACAGTTAAATGAAAACATAGCAACAGCAGCAGCAGCAGCAGTAAAGCCATTTAAAATGGCTTAGCTAGCTGGGTCCTTCCATCAATTTGGTGCCTTTTGAGAAGTGTAACTTGGTCCCAAWWWWWTMTTAATTTCACCTAATTTTAACATTTGGTCATAAAGAGCAACTTCATAAAAAAAACACCTTTTCCAATCTCAAGAGGTTAATGTTTCTTCTGAAAACTTGTTAACATTGTTAATGTTGTAAATGACAGATGTTGTAAACAGCAGATWMTTTATGGATTATCTACATAGGCGTACAGAGGCCCACTATCAGCAACAATCATTCCTGTGTTCCAATGGCACGTTGTGTTAGCTAATCCAAGTTGATCATTTTAAAAGGCTAATTGATCATTAGAAAACCCTTTTGCAATTATGTTAGCACAGCTGAAAACTGTTGTTCTGATTAAAGAAGCAATATAACTGGCCTTCTTTAAACTAGTTGAGTATTATTGAGCATCAGCATTTGTCGGTTCGATTACAGGCTCAAAATGGCCGGAAACAAATAACTTTCTTCTGAAACTCGTCAGTTTATTCTTGTTCTAAGAAATGAAGGCTATTCCATGCGAGAAATTGCCAAGAAACTGAAGATCTGGTACAACGCTGTGTACTACTCCATTCCCAGAACAGCGCAAACTGGCCCTAACCAGAATAGAAAGAGGAGCGGGAGGCCCCGGTGCACAACTGAGCAAGAGGACAAGTACATTAGAGTGTTAAGTTTGAGAAACAGATGCCTCACAAGTCCTCAACTGGCAGCTTCATTAATAGTACCCACAAAACACCAGTCTCAATGTCAACAGTGAAGAGACGACTCCGGGATGCTGGCCTTCTAGGCAGAGTTGCAAAGAAAAATCCATATCTCAGACTGGCCAATAAAAATAAAATATTAAGACAGGCAAAATAACACAGACACTTGACAGAGGAACTCTGCCTAGAATTCCAGCATCCCGGATTCACCTCTTCACTATTGAAAGTGAAGAAGGCCAGCATCCCGGAGTCGCCTCTTCACTGTTGACATTGAGACTGGTGTTTTGCGMGTACTATTTAATGAAGCTGCCAGTTGAGGACTTGTGAGGCCTCTGTTTCTCAAACTAGACACTCTAATGTACTTGTCCTCTAATATCCAAAGGATGCAAAAGACAGTCATTTCGTGGAATTTACACAACATATTCTAATCATCATAACAACTGTGGCAGCGGCGATATCATGTCTTCATTTTCTAATGTACCGTACATCACCAGAGCATCAAAATAGGAACAGCATGAAATGTGAAATATCAGATGTATCACTTAGAGTGGATATGATTATTAATTCCATGGTAATGAAACTCCCATTCAGGAAGTGTAAACCTAAAGCCATGTCTGTCCCTATCCCACCCCATCACCCTCTGATGCTCCTGTCAGGAGGGAAGCAAACTTTTTCGGGGACTCGGACTTTCAGTTAAAGATGGTCTTTCTTCATTGCTTCTAGCCGGTCTCAAAGAGCAGAAATTGGTCTGTTTAGTGAATGTGAGCTAATGGCAGTAATGGTGCTCTTTTCTGTCAGTATCACACAAAGAAATGGTGCTGTGGTGTGCAATGTGTATCACATGGAGCATGAGGAGATCAACAAGAATGGATTGACAATGAGGCCAGGAGGATGTCTGAGGGCCAATTTGCTGGAGAAAGATACAGACTGTGAGCAGCTGATTCGTTCAGATAGATAGAAGCAGAAGATTCACTCTCAGCTCCTAACATAGCCAGATATTCCCCTCGCCGGAAGCTTTGTACTATTCAACATTACCACTCAAGGGTTGATGATTTGACAGTCTTTTGTTCAACTTGTCACGTAAAGCTTTAGAGGCAAAGGCTATCCAAAATCCATTGTTAGTTATGGTGGAGAAAACATGTATTGGATCCAACACTCACAGAGTTCTGTTTTTCATTCTAGTAGTTATGAAAGTTTGTTCTCAAGGGACACTGCATCACTAAAGCAGTAACTAGTGTGCCATATATGAAATGTGAACTATACAACAAAGTGGGAAGTTATTTGGAAGATGCTTCATTCCCTTCACAAGTCCATGATTATCCCAGGGACCGTAAATACGTAAAAATAAACACCACTAACATTCCAGTGGTAATAAACAGTACATCATTGATACTGAGATGATCTAGTTTTCTTTTAGTGTGCTGCCATCTTTGAACTCACTCACTACTTCACCCCCCAACATCCCTTAGAGACTACTTGGAGAGGACACTGACGAAAAAGAAAAACAAACAGAATTCCTCTCTTTTGAGCCTGTCCACTGTGCATTACAGTGAGAGGAAACGAGAGAGGGAGAGTGGAGAGAGAGAGAGGAGAGGAAGAAACGAAGATGAGAGAGAGGAGAGAGAAGAGAGAGAGGAGAAGAGAGAGAAAGAGAGAGAGAAAGAGAGAGAGAGAGAGATGGAGAGAGAGGAGAGAAGGAGAGAAGAGAGGAGAGAGAAAGAGAGAAGAGAGAGAGAGAGACTGGAGAAGAGAGAGAGAGAAGGGGAGAACGAGAGAGAAGAGAAGAAGGAGAGAGGGGAAGACTGGAGAGTGAAGAAGGAGGAGAGGGAGGAGAGAGGGGAGGAGGCACCGTTTGCCCAGTGAGGAAGAGGCACCAAGGCCTGGACACCACACAGCCATGCTGTTTGTTTGGGCCTGAGGATGTTATTTTCAATTCTCTTTGAACAGCTGAGACATGAGCGAGCACAGGAAGCACACAGTATCCCTCTCTCTATTCCTCCCTCCTCCTCGCTCTGTGATGAGATGGGATTTTGACAGGGCTCTTCCTGAGTCGGTCCATGCTGCCGAAGCATTACCACTCTCAGTCATCTGAGAGAGAGAGAGAGAGAGAGAGAGAGAGAGAGAGAGAGAGAGAGAGAGAGAGAGAGAGAGAGAGAGAGAGAGAGAGAGAGAGAGAGAGAGAGAGAGAGAGAGAGAGAGAGAGAGAGGAGAGAGAGAGAGCGAGACGAGAGAGAAGAGGAGAGCGAAGGACACGAGGATCGGGAGAGGACCAAGGAGAGGAGAGACGAGCAGAGAGGAAGAGGGAGAGAGAGAGAGAGTATGAGCTGGAATGTAAACAGACAGAGAGAGTGTGTGTGTGTTTGTGAGAGCAATCAATTGTTCCGGTATGGCTAGCGGTACCGGAACGACAAGTCTGGGACCAAAAGGCTCCTGAACCGCTTCTACCCCAAAGCCATAAGACTGCTGAACCATTCATTAAACGACTAGAAGCACAAGCATTTCGCTACACTCGCATAAACATCTGCTAACCATGTGTATGTGACAAATACAATTTGATTTGATTTGATATTACCTCAATCAATCACCCCAACTACCTCGTACCCCAGTACACTGACTCGGTACCGGTACTGCTTGTATATAGCCTGTACATAGCCTCGTTATAGTTTTTTATTGTGTTATTTTATTGTTACTATTTTCTTTTTATTTATTTGTTAATTTTCTTACTTTTTAACTGCTTTGTTGGGAAAGGGCTTGTACAGTAAGTAAGCATTTCATGGTAAAGTCTACACTTGTTGTATTCAGTGCATGTGACAAATACAATTTGATTTGATTTTGACACTAGCCTCCACTGCCCTGGACTCCTTAGCACCATGCAATGTGATGACGGTGGTAGGGGTAACTGCGACAGCTGGCCCTGACTCCCCCATCCTTCCACTCATTGTCCCGGAGCTTGTAGATACAGTACCGTCAAGCCCTGCAAGCCAATCCTATCCCAGGCTTTCATCTTCAGACAGCTGACAGCTAGTGTTCCTCCGCAGATGCACATTTTCACCAGGAATAAATCATTCATAAAGACTACATCCTGTCATAATTTAAGATATTAGTTTGCTTTCAAACAACGTCAAGGAGTCTTTTCCTTTCCTCTCCCCTCTCCTCTCGCCACCAGAAGGAGCGGATGGTTGTGGCTTCTGCTTCACCTCGTTCATTAGTCACAGAGAGGTTATTTCCATGGTCGCTGCTAATTCCATCAGCTGTAATGCAGATATGACACAGTGCACCTAAGCCTGATGAAGCCCTCCTCACAGTGATATGCTGAGAGGCTCAGTGAGATTGCCTGCTGCAGAGTCAGAGGGCTTTGGTGGTTTCCACTTGATTAAACCAGGCTCAATGCACTCAATACTTGCTTTAATTTAAAACTGGAAGAAAAAAATTAATAATGAGAAATTAAAATTGATAGATATGATGTAATTGACTTTGCCAACCATCGAGGAACCGGAAAGAGTTTGATTAGTGGAACATAATCGTAGTTTAATTAGTAGATTAAGACTTACCTTCCTCTGAGGAATCTATGGGGATATTTTAACCAGAAGAGGGCAGTAGAGAGGGAATGAGATTTTGGATGTTATGTCTAACTAAATAAATAAAACAGAGCTAGTCCAGACAAGAACTTCTGCAAATTTGCTCAATTTGTGTATAAGCCTTGCACATCTAGTATCCAGTGATATGAGAACTTACTATATACTCTAATCATCAGTGCACCATCCAATTGACCTTGTTACATTTCACATGGACAGAGCTAGTGGGAGGCATTTCTGTTTTTGTGTATTAATTGTGTAGCCTAGCTGTCACAAGTACGCAACAGCCATATTAAGCTAATCATCAAAGCACAACTGAGGCACTATGCAATCCTGCAAGCAATTGGTATGATGAGCTACAAGTCCAAATATCAGATATATCTTTAACACAGAAGGTTGGTGGCAGCTTAATTGGGGAGAATGGACTCATGGTAATGACTGGAGCGGAATTAGTGGAATATTATCAAATACATCAAACACATGGTTTCCAGCTGTTTGATGCCATTCCATTTGCTCTGTTCCAGCCATTATTATGAGCCATCTTCCCCTCAGCAGCCTCCTGTGGTCTTTAAACAACTTTATATTGTATATAATTGATGTTGGCTATAACAACAGTGTGTTTATTTTACATTAATACAGTCTGTCCAGAGGGAAATGGTTAGATAGACTCTGAAATATCTATGGCTAATTGTAATGCATGATAGTCATTGATGATTCCCAACGGGGGAATTGGTTTTGTGGCAAAGTCATTCATAAAAACAAAACAGATATTTCACAAGGGATGTAGGATACTTTCACAGCCGTGAGAGGACCTATATCTGGACAGCAACTACACTGTAAAACCATGAAACGTGACACGTTTACAACCTAAACGTCAGTGTTTAAATAATAGTTAAACATTAGGCATTTATATTTGCCAATAAGTGTTCTCATCTTAGAAAGTGCATTTAGTCATTAAAAATTGATGTGAGTTTCCGTGCCTTTTATTCAGATTAGTGTTAGGACTGTCTGCCACCTTTCCTACAACTAAGCACAACAGAAGAGCACATAAACTCAGCAAAAAAAGAAATGTCCCTTTTACAGGACCCTGTCTTTCAAAGATAATTCGTAAAAATCCAAATAACTTCACAGATCTTCATTGTAAAGGGTTTAAACACTGTTTCCCATGCTTGTTCAATGAACCATAAACAATTAATGAACATGCACCTGTGGAACGGTCGTTAAAAAACTAACAGCTTACAGACGGTAGGCAATTAAGGTCACAGTTATGAAAACTTAGGACACTAAAGAGGCCTTTCTAATGACTCTAATTCACTTTGGTGAAAAACACCAAAAAGAAAGATGGTAGGCCTGCTACAAGGAGGCATGAGGCATGAGGACTGCAGATGTAGCCAGGGCAATAAATTGCAATGTCCGTACTGTGAGATGCCTAAGACAGCGCTACAGGGCGACATGGTGGACAGCTGATCGTCCTCGCAGTGGCAGACCACGTGTAACAACACTTGCACAGGATTGGTACATCCGAACATCACACATGCGGGACAGTTACAGGATGGCAACAACAACTTCCCGAGTTACACCAGGAACGCACAATCCCTCCATCAGTGCTCAGACTGTCCGCAATAGGCTGAGAGAGGCTGGACTGAGGGCTTGTAGGCCTGTTGTAAGGCAGGTCCTCACCAGACATCACCGGCAACAATGTTGCCTATGGGCACAAACCCACCGTCGCTGGACCCATCAGGACTGGCAAATAGTGCACTTCACTGACGAGTCGCGGTTTTGTCTCACCAGGGATGATGGTCGGATTTGCGTTTATCGTCGAAGGAATGAGCGTTACACCGAGGCCTGTACTCTGGAGAGGGATCAGTTTAGAGGTGGAGGGTCCGTCATGGTCTGGGGCAGTGTGTCCCAGCATCATCGGAGTTGTTTTTTGTCATTGCAGGCAATGCATTGCAATCTCTATAGGGAACACTTTCTCCTCCATCATGTGGTACCTTTCCTGCAGGCTCATCCTGACATGACCCTCCAGCATGACAATGCCACCAGCAATACTGATCGTTCTGTGTGTGATTTCCTACAAGACAGGAATGCCAGTGGTCTGCCATGGCCAGCGAAGAGCCCYGATCTCAATCCCATTGAGCACGTCTGGGACCTGTAGGATCGGCGGGACAGGGCTAGGGCCATTACCCCCAGAAATGTCTGGGAACTTGCAGGTACCTTGGTGGAAGAGTGGGGTAACATCTCACAGCAAGAAATTGCAAATCTGGTGTAGTCCATGAGGAGGAGATGTACTGCAGTACTTAACCTCACTGGGATATTCGGGACGCTAGCGTCCCACCTCAACAACAGCCAGTGAAATAGCAGGGCGCCAAATTCAAAACAACAGAAATACCATAATTAAAATTCCTCAAACATGCAAGTATTTTACACCATTTTAAAGATACARTTGTTGTAAATCCAGTCACAGTGTCCGATTTCAAAAAGACGAAAGCACACCAAACGATTATGTTAGGTTAGCACCTAGTCACAGAAAAACACAGCCATTTTTCCAGCCAAAGAGAGGAGTCACAAAAAGCAGAAATAGAGATAAAATTAATCACTAACCTTTGATGATCTTCATCAGATGACACTCATAGGACTTCATGTCATGTATGTTTTGTTCGATAAAGTTCATATTTATATCCAAAAATCTTAGTTTACATTGGCGCGTTATGTTCAGTAATGTTTTGCCTCCAAAACATCCGGTGATTTTGCAGAGAGCCACATAAATTTACAGAAAAACTCATAATAAACATTGCTAAAAGATACAATTGTAATGCATGGAATTATAGATAACCTTCTCCTTCATGCAACCGCTGTGTCAGATTTCAAAAAAACTTTTCGCAAAAAGCACACCATGCAATAATCTGAGTACGGCGCTCAGACACAAAAACAAGCCATACAGATACCCGCCATGCTGTGGAGTCAACAGAAGTCAGAAATAGCATTATAAATATTCACTTACCTTTGATGATCTTCATCAGAATGCACTCCCAGGAATCAAAGTTCCACAATAAATGTTTGTTTTGTTCGATAATGGCCATAATTTATGTCCAAATACCTCKTTTTTGTTTGCGCGTTTAGTTCACAAATCGAATCTCAGGAGGCGCGGGCAAGTCCAGGCGAAAGTTCAAACGAAAAGTCATATTACAGTTCGTAGAAACATGTCAAACTAAGTATAGAATCAATCTTTAGGATGTTTTTGTCATAAATCTTCAATCATTTTTCAACCGGAAAATTCCTTTGTCTGTAGAAATGGAATGGAACGCAGCTAACTCTCACGGGAGCGCGCGAGACTGAGCTCATGGCACTCTGCCAGACCCCTGACTCAATCAGCTCTCATTCCCCCCTCCTCACAGTAGAAGCATCAAACAAGGTTCTAAAGACTGTTGACATTTAGTGGAAGCCTTAGGAAGTGCAATATGACCCCATAGACACTGTATATTCGATAGGCAATGACTTGAAAAACTACAAACCTCAGATTTCCCACTTCCTGTTTGGATTTTTTTCTCAGGTTTTTGCCTGCCATATGAGTTCTGTTATACTCACAGACATTATTCAAACAGTTTTAGAAACTTCAGAGTGTTTTCTATCCAAATCGACTAATTATATGCATATTCTAGCTTTCAGGACTGAGTAGCAGGCAGGTTACTCTGGGCACCTTTTTATCCAAGCTACTCAATACTGCCCCCCAGTCCCAAAGAAGTTAATGCAGCTGGTGGCCACACCAGATACTGACTTTTACTTTTGAATTGACCCCCCATTGTTCAGGGACACATTATTCCATTTCTGTTAGTCACATGTCTGTGGAACTTGTTCAGTTTATGTCTCAGTTGTTGAATCTTGTTATGTTCATACAAATATTTACACATGTTATGTTTGCTGAAAATAAACGCAGTTGACAGTGAGTGGACATTTATTTTTTTGCTGAGTTTATGATTCAAGAAATCTTTTCAATTGCGTGTTGTTACTCGAATGTGTTGAGTTCATTTCTGTTAACTCTCTCAGAGTAAAAAAAGATGTGGAAGGGGCCTCACTATCATGTTTCCCAGCATGCATTGTTGCAGGTAGATTTTTTTGAATAGTTTATGTTTCCTCATACACATTGATGAATTTACCTTATACTATACAAAGATAAATACAGTGCATTCGGAAAGTATTCAGACCCCATCCCTTTTTTGCACATTTTGTTTTTTTACATCCTTATTCTAAAATTGATTAAATAACTAAAAACYTATCAATCTACACACAATACCACATAATGACGGAGTGAAAATAGGTTTGTAGAAATGTTTGCAAATTTCTTAAATATAAAAAATATAAATACCATATTTACATGTATTCAGACCCTTTTCTATGAGACTCAAAATTGAGCTCAGGTGCATCCTGTTTCCATTGATCATCCTTGAGATGTTTCTACAACTTGATTGGAGTCCACCTGTGGTAAATTCAAATGATTGGACATGATTTGGACAGGCGCACACCTGTCTATGTATGGTCCCACAGTTGACAGTGCAGCGGTGCAGCGGTCTAAGGCACTGCATCTCAGTGCAAGAGGGTTTGGCCGGGGTAGGTTGTCATTGTAAATAAGAATTAGTTCTTAACTGACTTGCCTAGTTAAATAAAGGTTAAATTACATTACATTTTTTATTAAATGTCAGAGCAGAAACCAAGACATGAGGTGGAAGGAATTGTCCGTAGAGCTGTCGAGGCACAGATCTGGGGGAGGGTACGAAATCATTGAAGGTCCCCAAGAACACAGTGGCCTCCATAATTCTTAAATGGAAGAAGTTTGGAACCACCAAGACTTCCTAGAGCTGGCCGCTCGGCCAAACTGAGCAATCAGGGGAGAAGAGCCTTGGTCAGGGGGGTGACCAAGAACCCGATGTTCAATCTGACAGAGCTCCAGAGTTCCTCTGTGGAGATGGGAGAACTTTCCAGGAGGACAACCATCTCTGCAGCACTCCACCAATCAGGCCTTTATGGTAGAGTGGCCAGACGGAAGCCACTCCTCGTAAAAGGCACATGACAGCCCGCTTGTAGTTTGCCAAATGGCATTTAAAGGACTCRCAGACCATGAGAAACAAGATTCTCTGGTCTGATGAAACCAAGACTGAACTCTTTGGCCTGAATGCCAAGCGTCACGTCTAGAGGAAACCTGGCACCATCCCTATGGAGAAGCATGGTGGTGGGAGTGCTGTGGGGATGTTTTTCAGCGGAAGGGACTGGGAGACTAGTCAGGAGACAAAGTACAGAGAGACCCTTAATGAAAACCTGCTCCAGAGCACTCAGGACCACAGACTGGGATAAAGGTTCACCTCCCAACAGGACAACGACCCTAAGCACACAGCCAAGACAACACAAGGGACAAGTCTCTGAATGTCCTTGAGTGGCCCAGCCAGAGCCCGGACCTGAACCCGATCGAACATCTCTGGAGAGACCTGAAATTAGCTGGTAGCGAAGCTCCCCGTCCAACCTGACTTGAGAGGATCTGCAGAGAAGAATGGAATAAACTCTCCAAATACAGGTGTGCCAAGCTCGTAGCGTTATACCCAAGAATACTTTCAGMTTTTTTTTGTATACATTTACAAAGATTTCTAAAAACCTGTTTTTGCATTGCCATTATGGGGTAGTGTTTGTAAATTGATGAGTGGGCAAAAAAACAATTGAATCCATTTTAGAATAAGGCTTTTAGAATCGATTTTAGCATAACGTAACAAAATATGGAAAAACTAAAGGGGTCTGAATACTTTCTGAATGCACTGTAACTTACATTTTTCTAAACTAATTCAATCTGTAAACTAATCCAATCTGTAATTTATTGCACCCAGTAATGAGATAGTTGTTCCAGTTGAGATGGTTTTGGTAGCCTTGCTTATTACGTCTTTTAACATGGCAGTRATTCTGAGTGCAGGTTGTGGGTGATAGAATATTCCGATATTTAGATATTCTCCCTCTACCTGGATTCTGATAGGAATTATTAATCACTTCACAACCCAGCGTATTGTGTATTGTGCAGGTCTGATGTGGTCCATGAGCCAGGATTTTCAGACTACAGTGTCAAGAAAAGCTAGGCAATAACTAAAGGCCTTGTGAAATGTATAATATCTAGTCATAAAGGGTTTACTTTATGAAGGGTCACTTTGTGAAGGTTTCAGGAATATAAATTATTGAATGCAACAACCATTTCTATGTCACGGGTGGGTGGGTATCCCATTGGTGGGTATCTCTCACATGTACTCGAAAGGCATGCTGGGAAATACGCAAATACGGCTTTACACCCTACAGTGTTAAAACAATACCCCAGTGTTTAAAACCTAAATGCCTTGTGTTGAATAAATGTTTTCATGCATTTAAAACATGTTACAGTGAATGAACGTGTTCTGGTGTTTAAATGTAAACACTGTGACGCATTTCGATTGGAATTCTAAATGCCTTCAGGCGTTTAAAAAGTGTTCCAGAAAAGTGTTAAATTATGTGTTCAGATCCTAAACACTTGGTTTTACAGGGTAGAACAGCAGCACCACAGGTAAAAATATGAATCTCCCACCTGTTCAGAAGGTTACAGCAAATAATAAATATATGCAGGATGCATAATTGAGGCTAGAGACAACTCCTCAAGTGATTAATCCATAGTCCCCTGCTTCTCTCCAGATGGCATTTCACTAGGGGACATCCATTAAACTCTATGGACCTTGCTCTTATTGCAGATAGACTAGTGCCGCAGCACAGTGTGTGCCTGCAGAGATTCTTCCTCCCCTATGCCCCTATGCCGTGATTACTGGCCACTCCACTCTACCAGGTTTATGCGTGTGCATATATAAAGGAGGAATTGACATTTACTTCAAACTGAGATGGATTAGACTCTATGGTGACAGCAGACAGCTGCTGCTGTAGATAGACAATTACATTCATAACAATTAGACAGGCATTATAGACACTCATCATTTAATGTTTGTATGTAAAAAATATCTATCTTTTATTGTTTGCACAAGGAACACTGGTGTGTGACATCACTTCCACGTGAAGTAATTTCCTTCTTGTTGCTCATACCTTCAACCTTCAAACCTGAATGAAGCAAAGGGATGCCATAACCAGGTTGGAAATTAAGGTAAACAATTCACAGAATAGTTCATTTCTGTCTATATGAACAATCAGTTCCCCACATAGCTGAATTCCATGCACGCTGACAGTTGTTGTGAGTGCCAGGTCCAGATTTGAAATCTGATCATTAGCATTCTGGCATGTTCTTATGAAATTGCTTTTCCATCCAGTATGAATTACTGTAATTTTATCATGTATATGCTATGTATGCTCTATATAAGTGTAACAGTATTGCTTCCGTCCCTCTCCTCACTCCTAGCTGGGCTCGAACCAGGGACCCTCTGCACACATAAACAACTATCTCCCACGAAGCATCGTTACCTATCGCTCCACAAAAGCCACGGTCCTTGCAGAGCAAGGGGAACAACTACTTCAAGGTCTCAGAACGAGTGACGTCACCAATTGAATCGTTATTAGCACACACCCCACTAACTAGCTAGCCATTTCACACCGGATACAGTCACCCCCCTTTTGACCTCTTCCTTTTTCGCAGCAACCATGGATCCGGGTCAACAGCATCAATGTAACAGTTTTGCTTCCGTCCCTCACCTCGCCCCTACCTGGGCTCAAACCAGGGATCCTCTGCACACATCAACAATTATCTCCCACGAAGCATCGTTACCTATCGCTCCACAAAAGCCACGGCCTTTGCAGAGCAAGGGAACAACTACTTCAAGGTCTCAGAGCGAGTGACGTCACCGAATGAAACGCTATTAGTGCTAACTAGCTAGCCATTTCACACGGGTTACAGAAGCTGTATAGCGTAGGACAGACTAGGCAAGATAACCCTCTAAATCCCCACTGACATGGAATCTAGCTGCACAGTCTGTCTATCATTTGTCTCAGTGACAAAGTGAGATTTCAGTTTGAAGGCAAACCATCTGGACATTCAGACAACCAGTCCAAACAGTCATGTCCTCTCTCTTGGAATCCATGGTACTGCTGAGTGCCATCCACTATATCAATATGCAAATATGTGACATTGAGAAAAACTATTTTACTCTGGGTTACTGTTAGGATTTTGATATAGCTTTCACTCAATTTTCTCAATGAAACAGTGAGCCAGGCGTTCAATACCATGCTCTTTTGATATCATTATGGAGAAGTCAACTATTCAAGTGTTGAAGAGGCTCAGACMTTTAAAAGGGCAATCTAACAGTCTTATTTGTTGTTGTTTTTGTGTGGCTTAGGGGAAAATACAGGTCTGACTGAGTATACTACAACATCATGGGAGAGCACATCTGTTCTGGGTTACAGTTCTGTCAAACAGACAGACCATATGGGCTGTTCACATTCAGCACCAGCACTAACTCAGCACGACAAATCTGACAGGAACCACACCTCCAGAGATGCTGTGAGCAACATTTTAATTAATACTGTACGTCATTAAAATCATCACGTCTGCTAAATCTCCCAGCTTCAATCAGTTCTCCTCAACATAGACAGTCTGATTTGTGTCTAAGATAATAACATTCTAGTAAATGGTACTTCATATAATCTTGGGGGCACACGCTGTAGTAGCCTCAATTAATTTKTCTTCAGAAAGTAGGCCTAAGCATCATACAGTATGCAAGCATTGTTATATGCCAAATACTGTAGGGAGTTTGATTAAAACTAAAATGTCCTATGCTTACATCAACCATCTGATCATTGTCAACACTCTCTTGTGAGCTGGCCATGCATACATATAGCCTATCTATGAGTCAAATAATTACCTATGTGCATTACCAGTCTTGACAGACTGGAAGCATTTGTTGACATGTTAAGTGGAGCCTTGTAATTATCTTTGCAAATTAAAGAACATTAGCAGGTGCCTTGCCTTGGTGGTTTACTCTGGAAAATAACTTAATTAGCCCAAAAGAGAGAATAAGTCGTTTAGATTTTAACCACTCCTTCTAAGGACGTGTACAAATGTAGGATATTCATTTGAGCTAGTATTATAGAACAGGAAAATAATCCTGCAGCAACAAGACATGTTAATTATTATGTGGATTATAATTAAAGGACATTTATGTAGGGGTTGATACATTTTTTTGTAGCAGAAAATCAAGTCTGAAACTTCTAAGTGGAAACTGCAAACTTCAGAAAACGTTCTAAACCTCAAATACACTGCAAGTTTTACATTTACAGGAAAGTTCTACTGCAACAGGGTGATCAAATTAAGATTCTACATCTATATTGCTTTTCTAATAACGAGTGACTACAGTCCGAAAGAGAGACATGTATCTTGCCCTATACAGTGCCGTCAGAAAGTATTCACACCCCATGATTTTTCCAAATGTTGTTGTTTGACAGCCTGAATTTAAAATGGATTAAATTYAGATTTTGTGTCACTGATCTACACAGAATACCCCATAATGTCAAAGTGGAATTATGCTTTTAGAAATGTTTACAAATTAATAAAAACTTAAAAGCTGAAAAGTATTCAACCCTTTTGTCATGGCAAGCCTAAATAAGTTCAGGAGTTAAAATGTGCTTAACAAGTCACATAATAAGTTGCATGGACTCACTATGTGTGCATTAATACCATTGATTTTAACATGATTTTTAAATAACTACCCCATCTCTGTACCCCACACATACAATTATCTGTAAGGTCCGTAAGTCGAGCAGTGAATTTCAAGCACACAAAGACTAGGGTRGTTTTCCTATATTTTGCAAAGCGCACCTATTGGTAGATGGGTAAAAAAAGAAAAAGATTCTGTATTGAATATCCCTTTGAGCATGGTGCAGTTATTAATTTTAAACTTTGGATGGTGTATCAATACACCCAGTCACTACAAAGACACAGAGCCCTTCCTAAATCACTTGCTGTAGAGGAAGGACACCTCTCAGGGATTTCACCATGAGGCAAATGGTGATTTTAAAACAGTTGCAGATTTTAATGGCTGTGATAGGAGAAAACTGAGGATGSATCAAAAACATTGTAGATACTCCACAATACTAACCTAAATGAAAGTGAAAATAATATTTTTACAGAATACAAATATTCCAAAACATTCATCCTGCTTGCAATAAGGCACTAAAGTTACACTGCAAAAAATGTGGCAAAGAAATTACATTTTTGTCCTGAATACAAAGCGTTACGTTTGGGGCAAATCCAACACAACACATCACTGAGTACCACTCTTCKTATTTTCAAGAATGATGGTGGCTGCATCATGTCCCATGTAGCTCATATGAAAAAAGTATTGAAATGTATGCACTCACTACTGTAAGTCTCTCTGGATAAGAGTGTCTGCTAAATGACTCAAATGTAAATGTTATGAGTATACTTATCATCGGCAAGAGAGTTGTTTTGAATAAAATAAACAGAATAGAGCTAAGCACAGGTAAAATCCTAGAGGAAAACCAGGTTCAGTCTGCTTTCCAACAGACACTGGGAGGCAAATTCACTCTTCAGGAGAACAATAACCTAAAACACAAGGCCAAACATACACTAGAGTTGCTTACCAAGATGACATGTCCCTGAGTGGCCTAGCAAGACTTGAAAATGGCTGTCTAGCGATGATCAACAACCAACTTGACAGAGCTTGACTAATGTTTTAAAGGACAATGGGCAATTATTGTACAATCCAGGTGTGCAAAGCTCTTAGAGACTTACCCAGAAATACTTTCAGCTGTAATTGCTGCCAATGGTGATTCTAACATTTATTGACTCAGGGGGTTGAATACATACCTAATCAAGATATATTACTGTTTTATTTTCCATTAATAAAAAAATACAAATAATMTGTCTTCAACTTTGACATTACAGAGTGTTTTGTGTAGCACATTGACAAAAAAATTACAATAAAATCTATTTTAATCCCACTTTGTACCAACAAAATGTGGGAAAAGTCAAGAGGTGTGAATACTTTCGGAAGGCATAATATACCATCAATATACAATACTATTATACTGTAAATATTGCAAAATGTATAMAACTCATCAAGCCTACAATACCAAGGCATTGTGTTAGTAGTAGCATTGTTGCTTCAGTCCTCGTTTATAAATTATGTTGATTTACTCACTTCTATAAACTGAGGGCTTTGCAGTCGTAAAATGAAGCTTTTAAATGTATTGTTTACATAACCCTGAATTACTGAACTGTGGCATTTTACAATGTTGAGAAAATTAAACAGAGACAAAGTTAAATAATTAACCCAGGCACTTGCAAAACTTCCAGTTGTTTTAATGTGTATTTAATAGGATCCCCATTACCCTTCCTTGGGTCCAAACAGGATTAAAACAATTACATCTCAACAAAAACGCAACAGCCCACATCATAAATAAAGCAATACATCGTACAAGACATTATTACATCTTTACTCCAATTTAAAAAATGTACAATACTACAATATAACAATATTACAATATTACAATATGTGTGTGTGTAGAGTGTGTTAGTGTGTCAAATCAAATCAAAATGTATTTGTCGCATACAGAGATTAGTAGATGTTAAAGCAAGTGCAGCGAAATGCTTATGTTTCTAGCTCCAGCAGTGCAGTAAGGGCCTGATTCAGCCTTTCCTACCCACTTCTCAGTAGTTGGTATTCAGACTTACCTAATGCAGCGCGTAATGTGCCCCACAAGAATAGTTAAACATGTACACACACACACACTCCCTCACATACTGTACAAAACCATATGTTCAACAGTTGTTCCATACCCAAGCCCAACTCAAGGGAAGACTTGATGTGTGAATGTGTATACAGTTGTAGCTGTTTGAGAAGGCATGCAAAAATGAACAGGGATGGGGAGATTTGATTAACTAAGGTCTAAGCTTAGCTGGTGGAGCTTGGTTAGCCTCCTTCCCTCAGACACACGCACGCTGGTGCCATACTTCCTAACCATACTTCCTAAGCACCTCTGCAGTCAGACCATTTGATTATTTTGTGCCTCCAGTGCCCCAATCATTTAACCCCCCCCTCCCCACCTGATTGTATGAGTGTGACACCCTCCACATGGGTTACTGCAGCCAGTGTTGTCAGCTCTTGGCACTACCTGGGTGGGGGTACTCCACTGAAATTCCCACCGGCTAGGTACGAGGTCGTCAAGGTTTTCATTAGCAGCTTTGAAAAATTCCTTGTATATTATGCTTATCCATCTGGGGACATTGACTTTGTTGGACCAACCCTGCCAGGCAGGCTCAGACTCTTGAGAGGGTGTTGCTGCTTTAGTGGGTCTCTGACCACATTTATCTTTCTCTCTTGGCTGAGTAGACTACTTGCAGTAGGCCTTTTAAAATGGATAAGGACCTCTCCTTAGTGGGTGGGTCGCTCCGTGGTGGGTGTCTAGGATATAGGGTTAGGGACCGTTCCATCATGACAGGAAAAATGTTTACTATATATTTGTAATTTATTTAAAACTGTATATCCCATATCTGCGCAAAAAGTAATACTCTCTGTCGCAACTCCTGCTCGCAGAAACACATGGGCTCTGACATTTGCAAACATTTTCCTTTTTCACTCATCACAATTTTCCAAGCACACAAACATACAGGCACTCCATCTTCCAACACACCCACACTCCCCCCATATACTGTATACACCCTCACATACCCACATAATGTGCCTTCTATGTCCTCTATTTGCTGTGATTTTATCTCTACTGTGTTGATTCCTGCATAATTTCAGACTTTTGAGTATGTTCCAGGTCCTTACATTTGACAATTTATTATTTCATAAATGTTCCTTTTTTCTAATGCTGTCTGTTATCTATTTAACATCTAAATGTATCTAAATACTATAAATGCACAATTGAATACAAATTATTTTACAACATTCCCTAACTTGAACAGTATAGTGTCTTTATAGTTGATTTCTTTATCAATTGTTGGATTTGTTTAATTATTACAATCCCTACCATGGATAGTGTTGGGTTTCCATTATTCAACCCTTCTATGAGAATGTTATATAATTTAGAATAGCCATGGAGTAGTCTTYGTGTTTTGAAACAGTTGGTTATCAATGTACAGCTTATCAACTACGAGAGCTACATGTTTCCCTTTTAGTCTATTCCAGGGTTCCCCAATTGGTTTTGTTTGYCCCCCCAAGTTTTCTGAGCAAAAAACATTAATTATATACAGTACCAGTCAAAAGTTTGGACACACCTACTCATTCAAGGGTTTTTCTTTATTTGTACTATATTCTACACTGTAGAATAATAGTGAAGACATCAAAACTATGAAACAACACATATGGAATCATGTAGTAACAAAAAAAGGGTTAACTTCTCTAGGCTAGGTGGGARGTTAGCGTCTCACCTGGCTAACATCCGGTGAAATAGCAGAGCGCAAAATTTCTAAATACACCATTCGTAATATTAAACGTTCTTGTAAATACATGTATCTTACATAATTTAAAAGCTTAACTTCTWCTTAATCCAACCGCTGTGTCAGATTTCAAAAAGGCTTTTCGGCGAAAGCATACCTTACGATAATCTGACGACAGCGCGCCGCACACACAAGTATTACTAGCATTTTCCAACCAAGCATTAGCGTCACGAAAGTGAGAAATACCAATAAAATAATAAATTACCTTTGAAGATCTTCTTCTTTTGGCAATACAAAAGGTCCAATCTTTACAATAAATGGTCGTTTTGTTCGATAAAATAAATCTTTATAGCAAAACACGAAACATTTTGTAAACGGCTTGTGTCATGAATTCCGTCTCCTTCAACTTTCGACGAAACATTCYATGTAATTACTCACACTAAACTTACGTTTATCTAGTCATGGTTGGTTTCATTGCAATCRTCTGTTTGTTAGTAACACAACCATACATGATGGTTCTTTTTGRGGGACGTATTGACCTAAAGGAACTGATTTGAACACACCAAACAATGACCTCATTGCGCGCCAATGATATGACCAGTGCTTCTTTGATTGACTGTATTTCGGCCCAATGACCACTGATCGTCTTGAAATCTAGCTTGGTAGATAGCCAATGAGCTGAGGTAAACAGCAATATCTAACGGTTATATCCGGGAAGACCAGCTCTTGAATGAAAGTCAAGCGTAACACAGCCATTCGCCATTYAAATTTCTACCTGAAGGAGCCACATTGTTTGCGCGTAGCCTTATATTATATTTATCGATATGCATGCACTTCATACGTCTTCCACTAGATGTCAACAGGCAGTGGAAGGTGGAATGGGGTGTCTAGCTTGATCTGAGGCCGAACAAGAGCTTTTGGAGTGGCAGGTCAGGAATTTTCTTTGTCTACCAAGGCGCGCCGCGGAGCTCGACATTGGCTTCTGAAAAGCGTTACGTATACACGGCGAATATCTCCGGCTGGTTTCTGCATTTATTTGTACATGTGATAATCACATCATAAAGTAGTTTTTTTCAACCGAGTTTTATCAGTTTATTCACCGTTTATTGGGACTTTTGGAATTTTCCGTTCTTTGCGCCAAGAGTTGATGGGCATGTTTGCGCCACATGGCTAGCCAAGGTTTTCTAATTCGACAGAAGAATGGACATTCTAAAACCAAACAACGAGTTATTCTGACGCCAATGGACTCCTTGTACACATTCTGATGGAAGCTCAACAAAAGTAAGAAAACATTTATGATGTTATTTCGTATTTCTGTGTAAAATGTTGAGTCCTTATTCTCCGCCGTTTTGGGTTGGAGCGCT
>NC_036838.1:51046029-51137159 GCF_002910315.2 Salvelinus sp. IW2-2015
TTCTTATTTGATACATGTGGATAATAACACTCAAAAGTAGGTTTTTCAACCGTCGTTTTATCAGTTTATTCACCGTTTATTGGGACTTTTGGAATTTTCCGTTCTTGCGCCAAGAGTTGATGGGCATGTTTGCGCCAACTATGGCTAGCCAAGGTTTCTAATTCGACAGAAAAATGGACATTCTAAAACCAAACAACGAGTTATTCTGGACCAATGGACTCTTGTACACATCATTCTGATGGAGCTCAACAAAAGTAAGAAACATTTATGATGTTATTTCGTATTTCTGTTAAAATGTTGAGTCCTATTCTCCGCCGTTTTTGCGTGAGCGCTGGTCTCGCAATAACGCTAAGCTGTGTTATGGTAAAGTTATTTTTTTAAAGTCTAACACAGCGGGTTGCATTAAGAACCAGTTGTATATTTCATTTGCCATACAAACAAGTATTTTTATGTAAGTTTTATGATGAGGTTAGGTGAGTGTCCAAAATTATCTCCGAGATCTGGTGAATCGATGCTACTATTCACAATGTATAAATCAGGGATTTTGAGCTCTAAATATGCACATTTTCGAACAAAACATAATGTTATTGTATAACATGATGTTATAAGACTGTCATCTGATGAAGTTGTTCAAGGTTCAGTGATTATATTTTATATCTTTTTGCTGGTTTTTGCGAAAGCTACCTTTTGCGGTAATAAATGCGTTTGTGCTGTCTTGCTATTGTGGTAAGACTATATTAATTCTATATTGTGGTTTTCGCTGTAAAACACTTAAAAAATTCGGAATATTGGCTGATTCACAAGATGTTTATCTTATCATTTGCTGTACATCCATGTATTTTCATAAATGTTTTATTGATGAGTATTTAGGTATTTCACGTGCTGCTCTGTAATTATTCGGCTGGCTGCTTTGCTGAATATTTTTGAATGAGTAGCTGCAATATAAAACTATGATTTTATACCTCAAATACTGCCATTTTCGAAACAAAACATAGAATTTATTGTATAACATGTTATACAGACTGTCATCTGATGAAGTTGTTTCTTGGTTAGTGACTAATTTATATCTCTCTATTCTGGTCGGTTTTGTGTGATAGTCTACCTATGCCGGCTAGAACAATGTGTGAAATATGCGTGTTGAGTCTTTTTGCTATTGTGGTTAGCATAAAAATACATATTGTTGGTTTTTCGCTGTAAAACATTTTAAAAAAATCACGGAAATGGATGCGCTGGATTCCCAAGAATGTTATCTTTCATTTGCTGTATGGACGTGTGATTTCATGATCTTTTATATGCTAGTATTTACTTGTGTGGCGCTATGCTAGGCTATGCTAGTCAGCTTTTTACTGATGAGGATGCTCCGATCAGGGATGGTGTGAAGTAGAGGCTCTAACGAGTCCACAAAACCCGGATCCGGGACTCCCCATCAAAAAAGCTGACTAGCATAGCCTAGCCTAACGCCACAGGGAATATCATATAACATCCTTTTCATGAAATCAACAAGTCTAATACAGCAAATTGAAAGTAAACATCTTGTGAATCCAGCCATCATTTCCGATTTTTAAAATGTTTACAGCGAAACACAATATGTATTTCTATTAGCTAACTCACAATAGCAAAAGACTCAACCGATATTTTCCACATTTTTTTACGCGCATAGGTAGGCTATGACAAAACCGACCAAATAGAGATATAATTAGTCCACTAACCAAGAAACAACTCTCATCAGATGACAGTCTTATAACATGTTATAACAATACATTTATGTTTTGTTCGAAAATGTGCATATTTTGAGGCATAAAATATAGCTTTACATTGTATTCAGCACCATCAAAAATAGCACCAAAGCAGCCAGAATAATTACAGAGAGCAACGTGAAAATACCTAAATACTCATCATAAAACATTTATGAAAAATACATGGTGTACAGCAAATGAAAGATAAACATCTTGTGAATCCAGCCAATATTTCCGATTTTTTAAGTGTTTTACAGCGAAAACACAATATAGCATTATATTAGCTTACCACATTAGCCACACACACAAATGCATTTATCAGCAGCAAAAGGTAGCGATCGCAAAAAAACAGCAAAATATATAAAATTAATCACTAACCTTGACCAACTTCATCAGATGACAGTCTTATAACATCATGTTACACAATACACTTATGTTTTGTTCGAAAATGTGCATATTTTGAGCTGCAAACCGTGGTTATACGTTGTGAATATTTAGCATCGATTCACCAAATTATCCGGAGATATTTTGGACAGTCACCTAATCTGACCAAAGAACTCATCATAAACTTTACTAAAAAATATATGTTGGACAGCAAATGAAAGATACACTAGTTCTTAATGCAATCGCCGTGTGAGATTTTTAAAAATAACTTTACCATAACAAACAGCTTACGTTATAGCGAGACAGCGCCCGCAAAATGGGCGGAAAATAGGACTAAACATTTTCCACAGAAATACGAAATAACATCATAAATGGTTCTTACTTTTGCTGAGCTTCCATCAGATCTTGTACAAGGAGTCCTTTGTCCAGAATAAATCGTTGTTTGGTTTTAGAATGTCCTCTTCTCCTGTCGAATTAGCAACCTTAGCTAGCCATGTGGCGCGAACATGTCCAAATTCTCCTGACGCAAAGAAAGGAAAATTCCAAAACTCGCAATAAACGTTGAATAAACTGATACAACTCGGTTGAAAAAAACTACTTTATGATGTTTTTATCACATCTATCAAATAAAATCAGAGCCGGAGACATCCACCGTCTATACCGAACGCTTTTGAGAAGCCAATGCTGATGTCCTTCCCGCGCCTAGGTAGAGAAAGGAAATTGTGGTCACGTCATTCCAAGAGCTCTTGTTCGACCTCAGATCAAGCTAGACACCCCATTCCACCTCCCACTGCCTGTTGACATCTAGTGGAAGGCGTATGAAGTGCATGTATATCCATAGATTTCAGGCATTTGAATAGGAAGGCCCTGGAACAGAGCCTCGATTTCAGATTTTTCACTTCCTGTTAGGAAGTTTGCTGCAAAATGAGTTCTGTTTTACTCACAGATATAATTCAAACAGTTTTAGAAACTTGAGAGTGTTTTCTATCCAATAGTAATAATAATATGCATATTGTACGATCTAGAATAGAGTACGAGGCCGTTTAAAATGGGCACGATTTTTTCCAAAGTGGAAATAGCGCACCCTATTGACAAGATTAAAGAACACCATGTGTCCTGTTAAATAAGTAACTCTTGATCCACGATATGGCAGAGGATGTAAGGCAATAAGCATATGTTTTTCAGCAGCAGACTATGATCGATAATGTCAAAAGCTGCACAAGTCTAACAAAGCAGCTCCCACAATATTCTTATTATCAATTTCTTTCAGCCAATCATCAGTAATTTGTGTTAGTGCTGTACATGTTGAGTGCTCTTCCCTATATACGTGCTGAAAGTCAGTTGTTAATTTGTTTACTGTGAAATAGCATTGTATCTGGTCAAACACAATTTTTRCCAAAAGTTTACTAAGGGTCAGTAGCAGACTGATTAATTGGCTGTTTGAATCAGTAAAGGATGTTTTGCTATTCTTGGGTAGCTTTGCTTCCCTCCAGGCCTGAGGGCACACACTTTCCTGTAGGCTTAGATTAAAAAGATGGCAAATAGGAGTGGCAATATAGTCTGCTACCGTCCACAGTAATTGTACATCCAAGTTGTCAGCACCAGGTGGTTTGTTATTACTGATAGACAACAATAATTTTTTWATCTCTTCTACACTCACTTTACAGATTTCAAAATTACAATGCTTGTTTTCTTAATTTGGTCAGTTATGTATGGATATGAAGGTTCAGAGTTTGTTGTTGGCATGACATTTCTAAGTTAGCTAATCTTGCAAATAAAAAAGTAATTAAAGTAGTTGGCAATATCAGAATGTTTCGTGACAAATGAGCCATCTGATTCAATGGCTGGAGCTGAATTCACCTTTTTGCCCAACATTTCATTTAAGGTGCTCCAAAGCTTTTTACTATCATCCTTTATATATTTGATCTTTGTTTTATAGTACATATTCTCCTTATTTTGTTGAGTCACATGATTTCTCAATTTACAGTACTTTTGCCAATCGGCTGTGCAGTCAGACTTATTTGCCATTACTTTGTGCCCTCCCTCTCAACCATACAATTTTTTAAATTCCCCATAAATCCACGGGGATATTGTCATTTTAACAGTCATTTTCTTAATGGGTGCATGCTTATTAGTAATAGTAAAAAGTAACTGGAAGAAGCAATTTCATAAATGCGTCAAGTGTGGCGTCTGGTTGCTCCTCATTACATACCACAGAACAGCAAATATTATTTACAACATCAACATAGGAATCACTACAGGTCCTCTTGTATGATTTCTTATACAATACTTTAGGACCAGCCTTTAGAACTTTATTTTTCCTAGATATGGCTGCTATACTATGATCACTACATCCAATAGTTGTGGATACTGCTTTAGAGCAGATTTCTTCAGCATTAGTAAAGATGTCAATACACTTGGATGATTTCTTTCCTGTGCTGATTTCATTCCAGTCAACCCTCGTAGGTTGACTGATAACCTGAAACAGGATGCAGGCGCTGGTTACAGTTTGAAGCATTTTCTTAGGTGGATGAAAATCAGCTAATATTTAGGTCACCCTGAAAATATATCTCTCTGTTGATATACTCTATCAAGCATTTCACACATATTATCCAGATACTGACTGTTAGCACTCGGCAAGGCAAACTTTTTTCTCAAGGGCCACGTTCAGCTTTTGAAACCAAGTGCCACCTACTATTTGCTTGACAAAATGTAAAGACTATCTCCCCTTCTAAAGTACAATCTGGGTGACACAAAAAGAGAAAAAAGTATATCATTTGAGTTCATATTGAAAGGTCTGTTCATGACAGAATTCTATGAAACAGTTCTCAATTCACCTCCACCCTAAAAAAGAACATTGTGAGCCACATACAGAGCATACATAAAACAACATTTGGCAGCAATGGGCCTGGTCACCTCTCTTGAAAATGGCATCAAAGTCGGGTGTCATTTTTGTAGTAGAGATCCTCAGAACAGCTGACAAGTGGTCATTCATTACATTTGACCTGTGGTGGGATTTGTTGTAGTTCATGACTGAGAAAGTTCACACACATATGTGGACTCGAATAAAACCAGCATCCTCTGGGTGTGCTTTTTCATGTTTGGAAACTGTGTTTCATTCAGTGAGCCATAAAACTGGTCTATTGTGGCTGTGTTCTACTTCTCCTTTAAAACACTGTCACACTCAATGTCGATGAGCTCCAGTTGTGTCTCTGGTAGTGCTTTCTCACTGTCAAAAGACAGGGGGCAGGATACAAGCTCCAGCTCAATCTCAATCTTGCCAAAGATTGAGAAGGGAGAGGTAGGCACAGCTGCATGTGAGCTCTCACATTTTTCAACATGTTTTGTTTTACAAAAAGATAGATTTGGAGTTAGATAAAGTTGGATTTTTCGTCAGGGACATATACAGGATGCTACCCTCCACAGCATGACCTTCAATCCAGATCAAAACTCCAAACCTACAACCTGATTTTGGACAAAATTACCTGGAAGGATTACTACTACCAAGGATTAATTTTTCCAAGCCATACAGAGGGTGTTCTGGCAAACAAGCAGCAGAGACCTGAGGACACCATCCAACCTGGAACTGAGACAGACCAGATACAGCTTCAACTAGCTGTATCTGTGAGAGGTGTCAAAGCCTTTGAGCTCAACAAATGGCAGGTGTCTCACAGGCTACCCCACCCAAATCCAGAGGCCTTTAAAGCCCTATCCTGCTGTTCAGAGACCATCCATTGGCATTTTCTACAATAAATCTGCTTCCAGAAATAAAAGCTCCCAAGTGGGTGTGACACCTACTCCCGTTGCCTACTGTACTGCTGCTTAGATTCCACCTGGCGATCTGTTCACCGTCTGCCCTGGCTTGTCTCCCCCTGTCTGGTACAGGTACCTCCACCACACTCCCCCCTCTCTCCCGAGCTTTCGCTCGCCTCCAGCACACAGGCACTGTTTAGAGCGAATTACTCTGAACTTACAAAGGCTGTGTTTTGCTATTTTGGTATTTGCCTTATGACTCCTGCATGCTTTGTTGACTATGAACTTTCTTGTTTACCCAACCGTGGGACAGACAATGTTTGTTCCCACACTTGGGACTCTGACTCTCTTTTGGTGACACAGACTTTTGTCCTCCCATCCTATTCTAACCACCTCTCGCTGGATTCAAATTTATGTTACCTGATGAAATTGCTGCACAATATGATCTTGTTGCCATCTAATGCACATTCAAATGTCATACATCAACACTGCCGAGCTCTCCCTGTCCTCTGCCGTGCCTTGATTGTATTACTGATATGATATCTGGAAATGTGCATGTACACCCTGGCACATCTACTGTTGCTAGCCCCAATTCTGACTTGTGCTCTGATATCTGCTTCACTGATTTCTGCTCTCATAAAACCCCTTATTTTTCAGCCTGTTAACACTAGAAGCTTGTTACCTAAAATGGATCAATTGAAAGTGTGGGTTCACAGCTCCAATCCAGATGTGTTGGTCATTACTGAGACGTGGTTAAGGAAGAGTGGTTTGAATACTGATGTTAACCTTTCTGGTTATAACCTGTTTAACCAGCAAGACAGATCTTCCAAAGCTGGAGGAGTGGCAATCTTTATCATGCAATTTGATTTTCTGGTTTAAAACATTAAACAATCACATAGCTCTTTGTTGACTGTTGCTGGGTGTTATTGTCCTCCATCAGCACCGTCCTGTACCCTACCTTTCCTATGCTCTCTCCTGGCCCCTTATACTATGTCTGATTTTGTCCTGCTATGTGACCTAAACTAGGACATGCTTAAACCACCTAACCAAATCCTAAAGCATTGGGACTCCCTAAATCTTTATCAGATTATTACCAATCCTACAAGGTATGACTCAATACCACTGAAAATATCAAAAAAGAAGGTCCAAGCGTCTTCGATCAAGCTGATTCTATACCAATTTACAGAGGCCAGGTCATGAAGGAAGGCTTGCTCATTAGTTTTTAGCAAACGTCTATGACAAATCAGGACAGGTCGTTTCGCTGAGCAGCCATTACAAACACAGACTGTAAAACATTGATCACTAAGGTCATTACAGAAAACACCAGACTGATACCTATCAGGATTATTTGTAAAGATAACAACGAGGAGAATAGCCTTTTCTGGGTGTTTGGAGTCATACCTTGTAGGATTTGTAATAATCCGATAAAGATTTAGGGAGTCCCAATGCTGGATTTGTCATAGACGCTTGCTAAAAAACTAATGAGCAAGCCTTCCTTCATGACCTGGCCTCTGTAAATTGGTATAGAATCAGCTTGATCCCCTATGTCGAACCTTGGACCTTATTTTTTTGTATTTTCAGTGGTATTGTTAACCTGTTTGGGCTGCAGGGGCAGTATTGAGTAGCCTGGATAAAATGTGCCAATTTCAAACGGCCTCGTACTCAATTCTTGCTCGTACAATATGCATATTATTATTACTATTGGATAGAAAACACTCTATAGTTTCTAAAACCGTTTGAATTATATCTGTGAGTAAAACAGAACTCATTTGGCAGCAAACTTCCTGATCAGGAAGTGGAAAATCTGAAAACGATGCTCTGTTCTAGGGCCTGCCTATAAATGGGCTTGATACGTATTAGTATACATGCACGTCATACACCTTCCACTAGATGTCAATAGGCAGTGAGAGAAGAAATGGAGTGTTTATCTTGGTCTGAGGTGGAATAAACAGCTCTTGGCATGACGTGTCACCCATTTCCTGTTTTCTGGAAAGCGCGAGAAGGAGCCTGGAATTGCCTTCTGGAAAGCTGTCGTTATAGACCACTATATATCTCCGGCTTTTGATTTTATTTGATAAATGTGACAATATCATCGTAAAGTATGTTTTTTCAATATAGTTTTATTAGATTTATGAAATTTATTCGGGACGTTAGGCGTGTTGCGTTGTGTGCCTTTGTTCAGGAAGGAGAGCTTCGCGCCACTTTGCATGCTTTCTGTGCTAATTGACTGGAGAAGAGGACATTCTAAATCCAAACAACGATTGTTCTGGACAAAGGACCCCTTGTACACATTCTGATGGAAGCTCATCAAAAGTAGGACCCATTTTATGATGCTATTTCATATATCTGTCGAACATGTTGTACTAGTAGTTTGCCCCAGATTTTGGGCACTCTCTCGCTATAACTAAGCTGGATGTCGTAATGAAGTTATTTAGAATTCTAACACTGCGATTGCATTAAGAACTAGTGTATCTATCATTTCCTATACAACATGTATTTTTTAGTAATGTTTATGAATAGTTATTTGGTCAGAATATGTGAGTGGCAGAAAAATATCCGGACGTTGTGGGAAAAGATGCTACGTTAGCACAATGTATAACCACTGATTCAGCTCTAAATATGCACATTTTCGAACAAAACATAAGTGTATGTATAACCTGATGTTATAGGACTGTCATCTGATGAAGCTTATCAAGGTTAGTCAAAAATTATATATCTTTTGCTGGTTTGTTACGATCGCTAACTTTCGCTGCTGGAAATGGCTTGTGTTTCTGGCTATTGTGGTAAGCTAATATAATGCTATATTTGTGTTTCGCTGTAAAACAATTATAAATCGGGAATATTGGCTCGAATCACAAGATGCCTGTCTTTCATTTGCTGTACACCATGTATTTTTCAGAAATGTTTTATGATGAGTTTTAGGTATTTGACGTTGGTGTCTGTAATTACTCTGCTGCTTCGGTGCTATTTCTGACGGTAGCTGTGATGGTAGCTGCAATGTAAAACTGATTTATAGCTCAAATATGCAAATTTTTTCGAACAAAACATAGATTTATTGAATAACATGTTATAAGACTGTCATCTGATGAAGTTGTTCTTGGTTAGTTGGTTGGTTCTTGGTTAGTTAGGTTGGTTTTGTGCATGCTACCTGTGCTGTGAAAAATGTCTGTCCTTTTTTTGTATTTGGTGGTGAGCTAACATAAATATACGTGGTGTTTTCGCTATTAAACATTTTAAAAATCGGACATGTGTGGCTGGATCACAAGATGTTTATCTTTCATATGCTGTATTGGACTTGTTAATGTGTGAAAGTTAAATATTTCTAAAAAATATATTTTGAATTTCGCGCCCTGCACTTGAAGTGGCTGTGTCATATTTGCCCGGCTTCGGGCTTGCAGCCCAAAGGAGTTCAAACGCCCCATAAAGAAAACGAGAATAAAAAAAAAGATCAGCCCCTGTTTCGATCGTGATCTTGCAGAATTACTCCACCTCAAGATTGCATTTGCGAAGGGCTCGGTACATGCATACTCAGGCTGACTGGCTCTCGTTCAGCCAAATGAGAAATAAGTGCACTCAAGCTATACGGAAGGCCAAAGTTAGTTCGTTTAACCTTTCACGAGCCTCTCCCCGGATCCGGAGCACCCCCCACACCCCCCACACACTAATTAGCATAGCTAGCATAGCTTCACAAGTAGTAGTAGCATCTAAATATCATTAAATCACAAGTCCAAGACACCAGATGAAAGATACAGATCTTGTGAATAAAGCCACCATTTCAGATTTTTAAAATGTGTTACAGGGAAGACAAAATATGTAAATCTATTAGCTAAACACGTTAGCAAAATACCACTATTTCTAACTCATCAGTTTCTTACTCCTTCAGGTGCTATCACCAATTCGGCTCAACTAAGATATTGATATCCACTAACCAAGAAAAAACCTCTTCAGATGACAGTCTGTAACATATTCATGGTATAGGATAGTTTTTGTTAGAAAAAAGTGCATATTTCAGGTAGAATCCAGTTTACAATTGCACCCACCATCACAAATCGACTAGAATTACTAGATAGAGCAACGTGTATGACCAATTTACTCATCATTAAACATTTCATAAAAATAGACAAAGCATAGCATGGAAGACCCAGTTCTTTGTGATTTCAGACCATATTTCAGATTTTCTAAGCGTTTTTCAGCGAAAACACAATAAATCGATAAGTTAGCATACCACATGTGCAAACTTACCAAGAGCATCGATTCCAGCCAAAGAGCGCTATAAACGTATCACCGCCAAAATATATTAATTTTTTCACTAACCTTCTCAGAATTCTTCCGATGACACTCCTGTAACATCATTTTACAATATACATATACAGTTTGTTCGAAAAGGTGCATATTTAGCCATAAAACCGTGGTTACACAATAAAATACTAGGAAATCAAGCCTCAATATGTCTGACGTCATCTATCAGAGTGATCTAGTTTAATTGAAAGCTAATCATATACTTGACTAAAAAATACAGGGTTGACAGCAATCGAAAGACAAATTAGTTCTTAATGCAACCGCTGATTTACATTTTTAAATTATCCTTACTTTTCAATACAGGGTTGCCAAGTGAAGCTATACCAAACAAATGTGCGAAATATGCGTTTAAAATATTTCGACAGAAACACGATTTATCATTTTAAATATTGCTTACTTTGAGCTGTTCTTCCATCAGATTCTTGGGCAATGTATCCTTTCTATGTTATAAACGTCTTTTGGTCGATAGATGTCCTTGTCCTTCGAAATGTCCACCACCAACGACCGACACCCTAAAACGTGTCCAAACTTTCAGAGTGCACGACAAATAAATTCCTCAGAATCGCACTAAACGGATATAAATTGCTATAAAACGGTTCAAATTCACTACATTATTATGTTTTTAACAACTATAACGACTGAAAACATGACCGGAGAAATATTGCTGGTTAGAAAACGATTTGGAACGAGGCAGGTCCGATGGCCTTCACGCTTGAGGCGCACGTTGAGAAAGGGGGGTCTCTGTACATTTTGGTCATTTATAATGGCTGTGAACGTCCCATCATTTCATTGAAAACGTGATGACGTACAGACACCCAGAGGAAGACGTAGGCAGTGTCGGTTTCTTCATAGCATTCACTGTGGCCTTATAAACAGACCCCAGATCAAAGGTAAAAATTTCTGAAATCTGAACCCTGTCATGAAAAGTGCTGTAGAAATTGTTCTGTACCACTCAGAGACAAAATTCCAACTTCTATAGAAACTAGAAGGTGTTTTCTATCCAATAATAACAATAATATGCATATTGTACGACAAGAATTTAGCACGAGGCAGTTTAATTTGGAGACACAAATATGCTAATGCGGACAGCACCCCCTATAGTTGCAAGAAGTTAGGAGCAGTTCTCTCTCTCTTTGTCTAACCCAATAAGTTCTGGAAAACGGTTAACTTCTCTAGGATAGGGGCAGCATTCGGAATTTTGGATGAAAAGCGTGCCCAAATTAAACTGCCTGCTACTCAGCGCCAGAAGCTAAGATATGCATATTTAGTAGATTTGGATAGAAAACACTCTGACGTTTCTAAAACAAACTGTTTTGAATCATGTCTTGACTATAATACTACTTATTTGCAGGTGAACCCGAGGACAAAGGACAAAGGACAAAAAATTTTTTTTTTTTATTCTTAGCGTCACTCTTTTCAATGGTGTTCATTGGGAATCCAGATTTCTAATCGACTTTCTTGCAGTTCCTATCACTTCCACTGGATGTCAACAGTCTTTATAAATTGGTTGAGGTTTTTCTTTTGGGAAATGAAGAAGTAGCACTGTTCAGAACGAGGCTAGAGGGAAGTGTAATCTTTGCTAGAGGAGCGTTACACATTGTTTTCCTCCGGTATTGAACACAGTATATCCCGTCTTAACCTCTCTTGGGTACGTGAGACGTTAGTGTCCCACCTCTTCAACAGCCAGTGAAACTGCTGGGCGCCAAATTCAAATACAGAAATACTCATTATAAAAATTCAGAAAACAAAACATATTTTACATAGGTTTAAAGATTAACTTCTTGTGAATCCAACAACGGTGTCAGATTTAAAAAATGCTTTACGGCGAAAGCATACCTTACGATTATTTGAGAACATAGCCCAGCAGACAAATCATTACAAACAGTACCCAGCCAAGTAGAAGAGTTACACAAGTCAGAAATAGAGATAAAATGAATCCCTTACCTTTGATGATCTTCATATGGTTGCACTCAGCAGACATTCAWTTACTCAATAAATGTTCCTTTTGTTCGATAAAGTCTCTTTATATCCAAAAACCTCAGTTTTGTTTGCGCGTTTTCTTTAGTAATCCACAGGCTCAAACGCAGTCAAAACAGTCAGACAAAAAATCCAAATTGTATCCGTAAAGTTCATAGAAACATGTCAAACGATGTTTATATTCAATCCTCAGGTTGTTTTTAGCCTAAATAATCGATAGTATTTCAACCGGACAATGACGTCGTCAATATAAAAGGTAAACAAGAAAGGTACTCTCTCGGTCGTGCGCATGAAAAAGCTCTGTGACACTTTAGGGTCCACTCATTCAGACTGCTCTTACTTCTTCATTTTTCAGAATACAAGCCTGAAACAATTTCTGAAGACTGTTGACATCTAGTGGAAGGCATATAAACTGCAATTTGAGTCCTAAGTCAATGGATTCTGTAATGGCATTGAATAGAAAACTACAAAACCCCCKAAAATAATCATTCCTGAATGGATTTTTCTCAGGTTTTCGCCTGCCAAATCAGTTCTGTTATACTCACATACACTATTTTAACAGTTTTGGAAACTTTAGAGTGTTTTCTATCCAAATCTACCAGTTATATGCATATCATATCTTCTGGGCCAGAGAAGCAGGAAGTTTAATTTGGGCATGCATTTCATCCAAAATTCCYAATGCTGCCCCCTACCCTAGAGAAGTTAAGTCAGGATTTCAATTTAACTCAGCCATGCTTCCTTGCCCATCCAACATTTCCTCATCTCCCACCCATTCTAATGCGACTAGCCCCGATGCTCCTCCCTCTTTTTCCCCTGCCTTGCTACAAAGTTTATCCATGCTGGCTGTCACTGAGTCCGAGGTGCTAAAACAGCTTCTTAAACGTGACCCCAAAAAAACATCTGGGTCAGATGGTTTAAACCCTTTTTTCTTTAAGGTTGCTGCCCAAATCATCAACCAAGCCTATCTCTGACCTTTTTAAACCTTGTCTCTCCTCTCTGGGGAGTTTCCCATTGCTTGGAAGGCAGCCACGGTCCGTCCTTTATTTAAAGGGGGAGATTAAGCTGTTCCTAACTGTTTTAGGCCTATTTCTATTTTGCCCAGTTTATCAAAAGTGTTGTAAAAACGTGTCAATAATCAACTGACTGGCTTTCTTGATGTCTTTAGTATTATCTCTGGTCACAATCTGGTTTCCGCTTAGGTTATGGATGTGTCACTGCAACCTTAAAGATCCTTGCTCTTGATTCTAAGCAATGTTGTGCTGCTATTTTTATTGACTTTGGACAAAGCTTTTGATATGGTAGACCATTCCGTTCTTGTGAGCCAGCTATGGAGTATTGGTGTCTCTTAGTGGACTTTGGACTGGTTTGCTAACTACCTCTCTCGAAGAGTGCAATGTAAAAAGTCAGAACATCTTCTGTCACAGCCACTGTCACCAAGGGTGTACACTAAGGCTCGATCATAGGGCCCACGCTCTTCTCAATTTACATCAACAACATAGCTCAGGCAGTAAGAAGCTCTCTCATCCATTTGTATGCAGATGATTGATACTCATATATATATATTTTGTGTTAAATGGTCTACGACAAATATTTCCTAGTGTCCTACAAGCTTTCTCTGCCCTTAACCTTGTTCTGAACACCTCCAAAAGAAAGGTCATGTGGTTGGGTAAGAAGAATGCCCCTCCCCCTGCAGGTGTGATTACTACCTCTGAGGGTTTAGAGTACTTGGAGGTACTTGGGACTATGGCTACATGGTACACTGTCCTTCTCTCAGCACATATAAAAGCTTCAGGCTAAAGTTACATCTAAACATGGTTTCCTCTATTGTAATCGCTCCTCTTTCACCTCAGCTGCCAAACTAACCCTGATTAAGATGACCGTCCTACCCATGCTAGATTACGGAGATGTAATTTATAGATCAGCAGGTAAGGATGCTCTCGAGAGGCTAGATGTTCTTTACCATTCGGCCATCAGATTTGCCACCAAGGCTCCTTATAGGACACATCACTGCACTCTACTCTCCTCTGTAAACTGGTTATCTCTGTATACCCGTCGCAAGACCCACTGGTTTATTCTTATTTATAAAACCCTCTTAGGCCTCACTCCCCCCTATCTGAGAATGCTACTGCAGCCCTCATCCTCCACATACAACACCCCTTCTGCCATACAACACCCCTTCTGCCAGGTCCCCAAAGCACACACATCCCTGGGTCGCTTGTCTTTTCAGTTCGCTGCAGTTAGCGACTGGAACGAGCTGCAACAAACACTCTAACTGGACAGTTTTATCTCACTCTCTTCATTCAAAGACTCAATCATGGACACTCTTACTGACAGTTGTGGCTGCTTTGCGTGATGTATTGTTGTCTCTACCTTCTTGCCCTTTGTGCTGTTGTCTGTGCCCAATAATGTTTGTAACATGTTTAGTGCTGCTACCATGTTGTGCTGCTGCTATGTTGTGTTGCTACCATATTGTCGTCACGTTGTGTTGCTACCATACTGTGTTGTCATGTGTTGCTGCTATGTTGTTGTCTTAGGTCTCTCTTTATGTATTGTTGTGTTGTCTCTCTTGTCATGATGTGTGTTTTGTTCTATATTTTAATTTAATTTATTTGTATTTTTAATCCCATCCCTTGTCCCCGCAGGAGATCTTTTGCCTTTTGATAGGCCGTCATTGTAAATTAGAATTTGTTCTTATCTGACTTTCCTAGTTAAATAAAGGTTTAAAAAAAAAGTCTGAGAAGCGGCAGGAGAACTCAGCATGCTAGTCGCTCAATATGCTACTGTATGTCACAGTGTGTCTTAGCGATGTGGGTGCGTTTACTCCTGTCATACACCTGTTGCTCATTTGTCTGGAGAACAACATAAGTTTGTCTTTCCAACCCTTTCATGTTTCAATACAGTTCATGCACAAAACACCCTTTTCCCGGAGCTTCACGCTTAGATAGTTCCGATGTTTGACTATATCCACACCAAAGCCAAAGTTGATCAGACTGTCTGCGTCTTGTAACTTGGCGAAGTTGTCAGCTTTAACAACCAAATCCAGTAACGTACCAATCTCCCTTCTCAGCTCCCACACACAGCTGAAGACTTTCCCCAGGCTCAGCCAGCGCACATTTGAGTTATATAACCTCTTGACGCTAGGGGTCAGATTTTTTATAAAAAAAAAAAAATAACGTTCCCAAGGTAAACAGACTATTTCTCAGGTCCAGATCGTAGAATATGCATATAATTTACAGATTAGGATAGAAAACACTCCAAAGTTTCCATAACAAAACTGATTCTGCAGGCGAAAACCTGAGGAAATCTAACCCGGACGTGATTTTTTAAATTTTTAATCTGTGTTTCCTGGCCCGTCTTTCTTCCATTTAAAGGGGTATCATCCAATGGCTTCCTCAGGCTGTGACCAGGCTTTAGACATAGTTTCAGGCTTTTATTTTGAAAAATGAGCGAGATTTTTCAAAACTAGTCAGGTGTCCTCTGATTAGTTCCTGCGCGTGAGAGGGGTAGTTCTCCATTTTCTTTCTCTCTTTTATTGAATAGGTTACGGTCCGGTTGAAATATTATCGATTTTGTTTGTTAAAAACAACCTGAGGATTGATTATAAAAAACATTTGACATGTTTTTACGAACATTACGGATACTTTTTGGAATTTTCGTCGAACGGAACGAGGCTTTGGTTTTCTGAACATAACGCGCAACCCAAATGGCAGTTTTTTGTTATAAAAGTAATATTTATCGAACAAAAAGAACATTTGTTGTGTAACTGGGAGTCTCGTGAGTGCAAACATCCGAAGATTATCAAAGGTAAGCGATTCATTTTATTGCTTTTCTGACTTTCGTAACCATGCTAATTTGGGGCTAGCTGTTGTGGCATTGATTGACACACTCACAAAAGCTTGGATTGCTTTCGCTGCAAAGCATATTTTCAAAATCTGACACGATAGGTGGATTAACAACAAGCTAAACTGTGTTTTGGTATATTTCACTTGCATGATTATAAATATAAATAATTTTAGTAATATTTTGCGCCCTGCAATTCAGCGGTTGTTTAGGAAAATGATCCCGCTAATGGGATCCGTAGCGCAGAGAAGATAACAAGTCCTGGTGCTCTGTTTCTGTGTCATTGAGCAGCTAAATTAACTGCCGATGGTTAAGCCCCCTTGCACGTATAAAGTTCACAACTTTGTTCACAAATTTGACATGTTTGAACTTCAACACACTTTTACACAGGGCTTCCTGGTGAATGATAGTGGAGAAATATAAATTCCTCTGATTTCGGGCTTTCTTATTTTACTTTGTATTGTAATCTTTTTAGTAGCCCTTTTTTTTTGTGTTGAGCAGTGTGTAATGGAACATGTTATGTTTTTGCATTCTATAACCAATTTCTGTGTTCATGCAAGTGACTGATTGAATGTGCCTGGGAGGAATCCTCACCATCAGTATCTGCAATTTGCCAGTATACCCAGAACCTTGTTTTGAGGTCTCATCTTGGAGAAGAAGCCTTGTGAGGTATTGGTTGATCACATGCATGAACCAAAACGTTAATGACAAATTAATTATGAGTGGTGCCTTAGACCACGGCACCACTCATAATTAATTTGGCGTCACTACAGATCCGGGTTCGATCCCAGGCTGTGTCACAATTAGCCATGACCGGGAGTCCCATAGGTCGGCGCACAATTGGCCCAGCATCATCCGGGTTTGGCCATCAGGCTTTACTTGGCTCATTGCATTCTAGCGACTCCTTGTAGCGGGCCAGGTGTCTGCAGGCTGACCTTGGTCATCAGTTGAATGGTGTTTCTTCTGACACATTGTTGCAGCTTCTGGATTAAGTGGGCCGGTGAACCTCTGGGATAGGGTCTAGTTTCCTGAATTTCCTCCTGACTGACGTGCCCAAAGTAACCTGCCTGTTACTCAGGCCCAGAAGCCAGGATATGCATATAATTGATAGCATTAGATAGAAACACTTTGAAGTTTCTAAAACTGTTAAAATCATGTCTGAGACTATAACATAATTGATATGGCAGGCGAAAATACAACCAGAATGTTTTTTTGAGCTCCCAGACTCTTATTATGGAAACCTATTGTTTCTATGTACATCTGTCTCCCAGATTGCAATTCCTATGGCTTCCACTAGATCTCAACAGTCTTTATTCAAGGTTTCAGGCTTCTTTTTTAAAAATTGACAAGTATTTTGAGTTTTTGAAAATCAGTCTTTTGGCACGCGAGGGAGCGCGCTTAAGAATTTTCCTTTCCTATTGAACATACTACTTTTCGAATGAAATATTATAGTTTATTTACATTTTAGATTACCTGAGGGTTAAATAGAAACATCGTTTGACTTGTTTGGATGAAATTTAGCAGTAGCTTTTTGGACTCCTTTGCCTGCATGTTGAACGAGTGGATTACTGAAATCAATGGTGCCAACTAAACAGACTTTTTGGGATATAAAGAAGGACTCTATCGAACAAAACGACCATTCATCTTGTAGCTGGAACCCGTGGGATTGCAAACAGAGGAAGATCTTCAATGCTAGGTGATTTATTTAATCGCTGTTTGTGATTTTGTGAAGCCTGTGCTGGTTGAATGTTGATGTGGGGCGCCGTCCTCAGACAATCGCATGGTATGCTTTCCCCGTAAGCCTTTTTGAAATCTGACAACGCAGTTAGATTAACAGGAAGTTAAGCTTTTAAATGATATAAAACACTTGTATGTTCATGAATGTTTAATATTACAAATATTAATTTGAATGGCGTGCCCTCCAATTTCACCAGATGTTGTTGGCTTGTGTCCCGCTAGCGGCTCAAACTTCGCATGACTCAAACTTCGCATGACTCGTCTCTCCCAAGCCAGTTGGGGATTTGCAGTGATGAGACAAGATTGCAATTGGATATCATGAAATAGGAGGTCAAATTCAAAAAAAAGATTATGAAAAATGAATTAGCTAAATGATGCAAATATAACTTGTCTGTGTAAGCTGTATATAAGAGAACTAACGAGACTGCCCCGGCGGAGCTCACTTCAGATTGGATTATTGATTCTGCCTACAGAGCCTTCCAGTGGGGGTCTGCGAGGAAAATCGGTAGCGCATTTTATGAAGTGCGAGGGAAATTCCCGTCTGACCAAAGGACAACGAGGACCCGCACAGACCAGACCCTTACTGTGAGCTTCCCAGGAGGAGACACATCATCTGTGATATATCTGAGACATAATCTACTTCCGGTGCCGACAGAGATGGCCGCCTCGCTTCGCGTTCCTAGGAAACTATGCAGTATTTTGTTACGTGTTATTTCTTACATTGGTACCACAGGTAATCTTAGGTTTCATTACATACAGTCGGGTGTTATTTCTTACATTGGTACCCCAGGTAATCTTAGGTTTCATTACATACAGTCGGGAGGAACTACTTAATATAAGAGCAACGTCAACCCACTATCATTACGACCAGGAATATGACTCTCCCGAAGCGGATCCTGTGATTTGCCTTCCACCCAGTACAATGGATCGGATCCCAGCCGGCGACCCTAAACAACGACGCAGTAAAAGGGGCAAACGAAGTGGTCTTCTGGTCAGGCTTCGGAGACGGGCACATCGCGCTCCACTCCCTAGCATACTACTCGCCAATGTCCAGTCTCTTGACAACAAGGTTGATGAAATCCGAGCAAGGGTAGCATTCCAGAGAGACATCAGAGACTGTAACGTTCTTTGCTTCACGGAAACATGGCTCACTCGAGAGACGCTAACGGAGTCGGTGCAGCCAGCTGGTTTCATCACGCATCGCGGCGACAGAAACAAACATCTTTCTGGTAAGAAGAGGGGCGGGGAGGTATACCTTATGATTAACGAGACGTGGTGTGATCATAACAACATACAGGAAGTCAAGTCATTCTGTTCACCTGACTTAGAATTCCTCACAATCAAATGTCGACCGCATTATCTACCAAGGGAATTCTCTTCGATTATAATCACAGCCGTATATATTCCCCCCCAAGCAGACACATCGATGYCCCTGAACGAACTTTATCTGACTCTWTGTAAACTGGAAACTACACACCCTGAGGCTGCATTCATCGTAGCTGGGGATTTTAACAAGGCTAATCTGAAAACAAAACTCCCTAAATTCTATCAGCATATCGATTGTGCTACCAGGGCTGGTAAAACCCTGGATCATTGTTATTCGAATTTCCGCGATGCATATAAGGCCCTCCCCCACCCTCCTTTTGGAAAAGCTGACCACGACTCAATTTTGTTGCTTCCAGCCTACAAACAGAAACTAAAACAAGAAGCTCCCGCGGTRAGGTCTGTTCAACGCTGGTCCGACCAATCTGATTCCACGCTTCAAGACTGCTTCGATCACGTGGATTGGGATATGTTCCGCATTGCGTCCAACAACAACATTGACGAATACGCTGATTTGGTGAGCGAGTTCATTAGAATGTGTATCGGCGACGTAATACCCACAGCAACGATTAAAACATTCCCAAACCAGAAACCGTGGATTGATGGCAGCATTCGCGTGAAACTGAAAGCGCGAACCACTGCTTTTACCCAGGGCAAGGTGACTGGAAACATGACCGAATACAAACAGTGTAGCTATTCCCTCCGCAAGGCAATCAAACAAGCTAAGTGCCAGTATAGAGACAAAGTAGAGTCGCAATTCAACAGCTCAGACACAAGAGGTATGTGGCAGGGTCTACAGTCAATCACGGATTACAAAAATAAAACCAGCCCCGTCGCAGACCAGGATGTCTTGCTCCCAGACAGACTAAATAACTTTTTTGCTCGCTTTGAGGACAATACAGTGCCACTGACACGGCCCGCTACCAAAACCTGCGGGCTCTCCTTCACTGCAGCCGAGGTGAGTAAAACATTTAAACGTGTTAACCCTCACAAGGCTGCAGGCCCAGACGGCATTCCCAGCCGCGTCCTTAGAGCATGCGCAGACCAGCTGGCTGGTGTGTTTACGGACATATTCAATCAATCCCTATCCCAGTCTGCTGTGCCCACATGCTTCAAGAGAGCCACCATTGTTCCTGTTCCCAAGAAAGCTAAGGTAACTGAGATAAACAACTATTGCCCCGTAGCATTGACTTCTGTCATCATGAAGTGCTTTGAGAGACTAGTCAAGGATCATATCACCTCCACCCTACCTGATACCCTAGACCACATATGTCAGAGTCAAGGCCCGCGGGCCACATCCGGCCCGCGAGAAGGTTTTTTACGGCCCCTGGGATGATCTTGATTTATTATTAGAACCGGCCCGCAGACCGCAGCAAGCCGGCAGCCCGCAGATCTTTTACACGCACCAATTACTACATTTCCACAATGCAACGGTGACGCACCGAGCAGTAGGCTGCTTCATTTCAATATTTATTGGCACAGCAGTCGTCAGCATCACAGTAAAATTAACTTTCAGATACCCATCAAAAATGGCAAAACGGAAGGTGGACACTGAGAACCGGGGTTTCAAACAACGGTGGAGTCGGAGTATATGTTCACGGAGGTAGCTGAAACCTGTGTGTCTTCTGTGTGGAGAAAGTGTCGGTACTGAAGAGTATAATCGGAGACGACATTATGAAACTAAACACGCGGACAGACAAGAATATGGACATGGAACAAAGGCTATTACAAAAGCAGAGGAATTAAAACGAGGCCTCAAATCTCGACAGGCTCTGTCAAAAAGCCAAATCACAAGGCCAGGCTGCTGTCAAGGCCAGTTTTATTTTGGACAGAAGAGATCGCTAAATCAGCCGGCCTTTACGGAGGGGATTTCATCAAAAACTGCATGATTAAAGTTTGTGACGAAGTTTGCCCAGAAAAAAGGCAACTCTTTTTAAATGTGAGTCTGAGCAGAAACACCATTGCGAGAGAGTGACCAGTTGTCCATCAATCTAAAAGAGCATTGTGAAAAAGGGAAAAGATTTCATTGCATATCCTTGGCTGTGGATGAGAGCACCGACATTTCTGACATTGCCCAGTTGTCAATTTTCATCCGCGGAGTGGACTCCAGCCTAAGCGTGACAGAGAGTTTTTGGCTTTACGTCCTATGCATGGCACACTACGGGGCATGATTTGTATGAAGAGGTGTCAAGATGTGTAATGAGATGGAGCTGCCTTGGGAAAAACTCGTGGTTTGACAACCGACGGAGCACCTGCGATGTGTGGACACAGGAGCGGACTGGTGGCGAAGATACGGAAAAGATGCAAGAGGAAAACGCGACAGGTGAGCTGACAGCTTATCATTGTATCATACACCAGGAAGCGTTGTGCGGTAAAGCCTTGAAAATGGAGCATGTAATGAGCATCATCACGCGCACGTTAACTTTATCAGAGCCAAAGGTTTGAATCACCGCAGTTCAAGGCATTTCTGACGAGTTAAAAACGAGCATGGTGATTTGCCTTATCACACAGAGGTGCGATGGCTAAGCCAGGAAAGGTGCTTCAAAGATGTTTCGAGCTTCGTGAGGAGATTTGTCTGTTCTTGGACAGCAAAGGAAAGACACAACACAACTCCGAGACGAAATGTTTCTGTGTGAAATGGCTTTTCTGTGTGACATTACGAGTCATCTGATGCAATGAACTTGCAGCTGCAGGGTCGGGATCATGTCATCTCTGATGTACAGTACAGTGAAGGCATTTAAAACCAAACTGACTCTGTGGAGACGCAGATGCGGAAAGAAAATTTGAGCCACTTTCCCAGCTGCCAGACCATGAAAGAGAAGCTCTCTACCAGTGCGTCCCGAGCGCACAGTTGGCTGATAAAATAGGTATGCTGCCGCTGACTTTCGACGCCGATTTGCTGCTTTGAAGCACAAAAAAGCAGGTTGGAACTGCTCGGTAACCCATTTGCTGTTGACGTGGAAAGCTCACCACCAAACCTCCAAATGGAGTTGATTACCTCCAATGCAATGATGCACTGAGGGCAAAATATGCGGCAGTGGGTGCTGCGGAGTTCGCCCGTTTCCTCCCCGACACAATGCCCCAGCTGCGCATCCAGGCTGCTCAAACGTTGTCTATGTTTGGCAGCACATACCTGTGTGAACAACTGTTTTCTTTGATGAACCTGAAACAAACATCACACAGAAGTCGACTTACTGCTGAACACCTCCACTCAATTCTGAGGATTTCCTCAGCTCAGAGCCTTACCCGAACATTGATGAACTTGTGGAAAAGATGGGCACCACCAAGTATCACCTCAACCTCAAACAAGTGAACATTACTGTGCAATCACATATTTAGAGTTTTACTCAGTTCAAGTTTAAAGTTAAAGTTAATATTTGTTTTCACTGCATGTTACTTCTCCTTAAACAAAGTGTTGTTTTTGATTAATAGATTTTTGCACTTTATTTTATTGTATTTCAATCCAATTATATTTAAAAATATTCAGTTGAGTGGATGATAGAAAATTGCTATTATTGTTTTTTTCTTTGAAGTAAATTTAGCCCACTTTTGCTAAAATAGAAAATATAGGCTACTGATGGTGCCTTGAATACCGGTTTCTTCATTTAATGTTCATGTTATGGGATTTTTATATAAAGGAAATTTGTCTTTGTGTCTGTTGAAAATTAAGATTACTGACAGAGCCATAAGAAAATATTGCTTTATTTATCTGATCATATTGGAAATATTTGTTAGGTTTTCAGTAGGTTCAATTAGGTTCACTAGACTATATGCGTCATTTAAAAAATTTCAATGAACATTCGAACAGTCCGGCCCTCGGCTTGTAGCTAAATTTTATTTTGCCCTCCGTCCATTTGACTTTGACACCCCTGCCCTAGACCCACTCCAATTTGCTTACCGCCTCAATAGGTCCACAGACGACGCAATCGCAACCACACTGCACACTGCCCTAACCCATCTGGACAAGAGGAATACCTATGTGAGAATGCTGTTCATTGACTACAGCTCAGCATTTAACACCATAGTACCTCCAAACTCGTCATCAGCTCGAGACCCGGGTCTCGACCGCCGCCCTGTGCAACTGGGTACTGGACTTCCTGACGGGCCGCCCCCAGGTGGTGAGGGTAGGTAACAACATCTCCACCCCGCTGATCCTCAGCACTGGGCCCACAAGGGTGCGTTCTGAGCCCTCTCCTGTACTCCCTGTTCCCCACGACTGCGTAGCCATGCACACCTCCAACTCAATCATCAAGTTTGCGGACGCACTACAGTGGTAGGCTTGATTACCAACAACGACGAGACGGCCTACAGGGAGGAGGTGAGGGCCTCGGCGTGTGGTGTCAGGAAAATAACCTCACACTCAACGTCAACAAAACAAAGAGATGATTGTGGACTTCAGGAACAGCAGAAGAGCACCCCCTATCCACATCGACGGGACAGTAGTGGAGAGGGTAGTAAGATTTAAGTTCTCGGCGTACACATCACGGACAAACTGAATTGGTCACCCACACAGACAGCGTTGTGAAGAAGGCGCAGCAGCGCCTCTTCTACTCAGGAGGCTGAAGAAATTCGGCTTGTCACCAAAAGCACTACAAACTTCTACAGATGCACAATCGAGAGCATCCTGTCGGGCTGTATCACGCCTGGTACGGCAACTGCTCCGCCCACAACCGTAAGGCTCCCGAAGGGTAGTGAGGTCTGCACAACGCATCACCGGGGGCAAACTTTCTGCCCTCCAGGACACCTACACCACCCGATGTCACAGGAAGGCCATAAAAGATCATCAAGGACAACAACCACCCGAGCCACTGCCTGTTCACCCCGCTATCATCCAGAAGGCGAGGTCAGTACAGGTCATCAAAGCAGGGACCGAGATACTGAAAAACAGCTTCTATCTCAAGCCATCAGACTGTTAAACAGCCACACTAACATTTAGTGGCCGCTGCCAACATACTGACTCAACTCCAGCCACTTTAATAATGGGAATTGATGGAAATTTATGTAAAAATGTAACAATGTAACAAAATGTAACAAATTAAACAATGCCACTTAATATAATGTTTACATACCCTACATTACTCATCTCATATGTATATGTATATACTGTACTCTATATCATCTACTGCATCTTGCCATCTTTATGTAATAATGTATCACTAGCCACTTAAACTATGCCACTTTATGTTTATTACCCTACATTACTCATCGCATATGTATATACTGTACTCTATACCATCTACCTGCATCTTGCCTATGCGTTCTGTACCATCACTCATTCATATATCTTTATGTACATATTCTTTATCCCTTTACACTTGTGTGTATAAGGTAGTAGTTGTGGAATTGTTAGGTTAGATTACTCGTTGGTTATTACTGCATGTCGCGGAACTAGAAGCACAAGCATTTCGCTACACTCGCATTAACATCTGCTAACCATGTGTATGTGACAAATAAGATTTTATTTTATTTTATTTGAACAATTGAGGGACACAGCAACTGAATTTCAGTAAGTACATTTAAATGAATTTGTATTAAAATAAAAACATCATAAAACCAACAAAACTTATAAATAAAAAGGTACCCATAGTCTTATGGTGATGAGACTAGAGCCAGGGCGAGTAATGGTACCATGGAAAGCCCCGCTGACAGCTGTCTGTAGGCATTTATTGAAGAAGTGTCTACGTGGTCTGCAGCCACAACAAATAGCACAAGGTGCTATTGAGCACGGGGTGTTATTTCATATGTATGGGAAGTAACGACAAAATAATAGTTGAAGATGCACATGGAGTAATAATGGTGATTACTGAGAGTGTTTAGGAATAGTACTAAGTGAATGTGTGAGTTTGGAAAGGATGTGTTAAGCTGATTGAAATTTGGTTAATAAAAAGTTTTAAACTTATTGAAATTTGGATAAAAAGAGGATTGAAATATAGATAATAAGAGGTATTATTTCTATGAAGTACTGAGTGAATGAGAGCTGTCAGGGGACTAGCTCCGGTGTGCGTGTCTGAATGAATACCCCAACCAGTTTTTTCATCTGTAACATTATCTATGGTTCTGTCCACCACCGCCTGTTGGATCAACAGGTAGAGGATAACATGTCTCATTAGTAACATGGATAACATGTCTCATTAGTAACGAGGATAACATGTCTCAGAGGATAACATGTCTCATTCGAGATAAAACTAGGATAATATGTCTCATCAGTGAAGATGTATTTATAACGTTATTATGTATGTAGAGATATGAATATGCTGTTAAATAGAACATTTTTGTAAAGGAGGAATTTGTGAAGAAGAGTATAATGGGTTACTAGGGATCTGATGAAGTAACAATGGAAAAAAATAATACAACTTGCACACCCACACGTAGATGTACATAAGTGGTGTAAGAAGTATTAAGAAAAATGAATAGTATAATGGGTTACTAGATTTGATAAAGTAACAATGTATGAATGTATAATGGGTTACTAGAGTTTAACTTGCTAGGTAGAGACTTACTATGTACAGAGCATGCCATCTATAGGGGACTGATAGACAGTGCCAGCCCAGTTATAATACATGTTGATTCCAGAAAGTTTCTCTTCCCTTCTGAAGTGGCCAATGTATTTTGTAAGTTCGGAACATTGCATGTTAAACGTAATATAATAGACATTAAGTGTGAAGCAAAAAGTTAATATCAAACAGAAATTGGTAATAAATAACAAGAGTGACATTGTTACGGTAGACTAAAATGAAAACAATGCCTTCCAATATTGCAACCTTGCAATAGGGGTGAAAGAAGAACTTTGTTTGAGAGTGATCCGTGTGTATTAGCAGTAGTGATTGGGAGGGTCTTGAGAGTCCTAGTTGAAGGAAACAGATATGGAGACTAGTGAAAGTAACAAAGTTAATGGTAATAGTAGTATCTTTAGGTATGAATAATTGAACAAGACACATTTTTGTCCATTTCCAATTACTATTTCTCAATTTGATTGTTTGAATATACCAGGGATTTAAGTAAGAAGGTAATGTAATCTAAACAATAATATGTTTCCTTTATGTGGAACTGTGTCCAGAATTGAAGTAGATCCATGTAAATGTGAAGAGAGCTTTGCACACCCTTATCATTCTCTCAACCAGCTTCACCTGGAATTATTTTCCAACAGTCTTGAAGGAGTTCCCACATATGCTGAGCACTTGTTGGCTATTTTTCCTTCACTCTGCGGTCCAACTCATCCCAAGCATTCTCAATTGGGTTAAGGTTGGGTGATTGTGGAGGCCAGGTCATCTGATGCAGCACTCCGCCATTCTCCTTCTTGGTCAAATAGCCCTTACACAGCCTGGAGGTGTGTTGAGGTCACCATATGATGGGGGAGTATACAGTATACAGTATACAGCCTTCGGAAAGTATTCAGACCCTTTGACTTTTTCCACATTCTGTTATGTCTTAACCTAAAATGAATTACATTTAAAAAAAATCCTCAGCAATCTACAGACAACACCCCATAATGAAAAAGTGAACAAAAATTATAGAAATTTTAAAAACAGAAATACCTTGTTTACATAAGTATTCAGACCCTTTGCTATGCGACTCAAAATCGAGCTCAGGTGCATTCTGTTTCCATTGATAGTCCTTGAGATGTTTCTACAACTTGAATGAAGTCCACATGTGGTAGATTCAATTGATTGGACATGAATTGTAAAGGTACACACCTGTCTATATAAGGTCTCACAGTTGACATTGCATGTAAGAGCAAAAACCATGTCATGAGATGAAGGAATTGTCCATAGAGTTCCGAGACAGGATTGTGTCAAGGCACAGATCTGGGGAAGTGTACCAAAACATTTCTGCAGCATTGAAGGTCCCCAAAGAACACAGTGGCCTCCATAATTCTTAAATGGAAGAAGTTTGGAACCCCCAAAACTCTTCATAGAGTTGATGCCCGGCCAAACTGAGCAATCGGAAGAGAAGGGCCTTGATGAGGGAGGTGACCAAGAACCCGATGCTCACTCTGTCAGAGCTCTGGAGTTCCTCTGTGGAGATGTTAGAACCTCCCAGAAAGTCAACCATCTCTGCAGTACTCCACCAATCAGGCCTTTGTGGTAGAGTGGCCAGACGGAAGCCACTCCTCAGTAAAAGGCACATGACAGCCCGCTTGGAGTTAGCCAAAAGGCACCTAAAGACTCTTAGACTATGAAAACAATGAAATTATGAAACCACCATTGAACTCTTTGACCTGAATGCCAAGTGTCACGTCTGGAGGAAACCTGGCACCATCCCTACAGATGTTTTTCAGTGGCAGGGAATGGGAGACTAGTCAGGATTGAGGGAAAGATGAACTGAGCAAAGTACAGAAAGATTCTTGATGATAACCTGCACCAGAGCACTCAGGACCTCAGACTGGGACGAAGGTTCACTTTCCAACAGGACAATGACCCTAAGCACACAGCTAAGGCAACGCAGAAGTGGTTTCAGCCAGAGCCCAGACTTGAACCTGATCGACTATCTCTGGAGAGACCTAAAAATAGCTGTGCAGCGACGCTCTCCAGCCAACCTGACAGAACTTGAGAGGATCTGCAGAGAAGAATGGGAGAAACTTCCCAAATACAGGTGTGCCAAGCTTGTACCTTAGAATACTCGAGGCTGTAATCGCTGCCAAAGGTGCTTCAACAAAGTACTGAGTAAAGTGTCTGAATACTTATGTAAATGTGATATTTCTAAAAGCCAGTTTTTGCTTTGTCATTATGGGGTACTGTATGTAGATTGAGGAGTTATACAGTGAATAATTTGTCATTTGTCATACAGTGAATAATTTGTCTCGATTTCCTGAATCAGAAATGCCCTAAACTTAACTGGTGTTCTGGTCTGTCCTCTCTTGAGGATATGGTGAAGGTGACCACAGTTGGTATCTAGATGCATGGAAGGGATGATTTGACCAAGAACAGTGTGAGCCTCACCCCCTCTAACCGGCTGAAGTAATGGCGACAATGGCACTCACTATGGTCCTTTACCACTTCTATCTAAAACCTAAGTCTGAGCCAGCAACCTGTACACGGCATCCAGACGAAGCTATGAACTTTTCTCTCATGCCTTTTCTCTCAAGAGCGGCATGAGTCCACATGAAGTGACCATGAAGAGAGATCCCGTTCAAACTTCTCTCATGCTGCTGGTGTACTGGTAGGAAAATAGACAAGACATAATGGACTGTAACGGACAGTGGCGGCTCAGCTGAGATTCGTCTGCTTGGGAAAATCTTATTATTCCCCAGATATTGAACATTGGACATTATCAAGGGCCATTGGACATTATCAAGGGCCATCCACTTTGAACATGTGCTTTTGGGAGGACGACCTGTAAAGCTATATGTGACCCGATTCAGGAAACTAGGCATATGTCCAAGTCACGACTTCACAGGAGAGCCGTTTGAACGTAAAAAAGATTTTTTTTATCAAAATGCGTTTTTGGGCAGAAATGCCTTCTTGAACATGTGAGCTTTCATGTGCTTTAAACTTCTCTAGGATAGGGGGCAGCATTTTCACGTTTGGATGAAAAGCATACCCAATTTCAACTGCCAGCTACTCATCCCCAGAAGATAAGATATGCATATTATTAGTAGATTTGGATAGAAAACACTCTGAAGTTTCTAAAAATGTTTGAATCATGTCTGTGAGTATAACAGAACTTATTTAGCAGGTGAAACCCCGAGGACAAACCATTCAGATTTCTTTTGTTTTTGAGGTCACTCTCTTTTCAATGAGATTTCATTGGGAATCCAGATTTCTAATTGACCTTCTTGCAGTTCCTACCGCTTCCACTGGATGTCAACAGTCTTTAGAAATTGGTTGAGGTTTTTTCCTTTATATAATGAAGAAGTACGGCCATCTTGAACGAGGGTCACTTGAAGTGTACTGTTAGATAGAGGCGCGTTACCAGAAAGCTAGCTATAGTTTGTTTTAATCCTGTATTGAACACAGATCATCCCGTCTTCAATTTTATCGATTATTTACGTTAAAAAATACCTAAAGTTGTATTACAAAAGTAGTTTGGAATGTTTTGGCAAAGTTTACAGGTAACTTTTGAGATATTTTGTAGTCACGTTGCACAAGTTGGAACCGGTGTTTTTCTGGATCAAACGCGCCAAATAAATGGACATTTTGGATATATATCGACGGAATTAATCGAACAAAAGGACCATTTGTGATGTTAATGGGACATATTGGAGTGCCAACAACAGAAGTTCGTCAAAGGTAAGGCATGAATTATATTTTTATTTCTGCGTTTTGTGTCGCGCCTGCAGGGTTGAAATATGCGTCTCTCTCTTTGTTTACTATGGTGCTATCCTCAGATAATAGCATTGATTGCTTTCGCCGAAAAGCCTATGTTGGCTGGATTCACAACAAGTGTAGCTTTAATTTGGTGTATTGCATGTATGATTTCATGAAAGTTTGATTTTTATAGTAATTTATTTTAATTTGGCGCTCTGCATTTTTACTGTCTTTTGGCCAAGTGGGATGTTATCGTCCCACATATTCCAGAGAAGTTAATAACAAACTTGTATGCCATCTGTAAATACGAATACAATTGTTAAATTACAAGCCTTGTTGATTAAGCCACAGAAAAAGTTATCAACCTTCCCACGTGCCATGACTGGCTGAGATTATGAATGGGCTGGACATGCCGAGAGAGGAGTTCGGATTGGTGTGCCATAGAAGCTAGTCAGTCTGTGTTGGTAGTCCTGTCAAATGCGTCTTTTTTTTAAATGTATTGTGTAGTGGAGCTGCATAAGTGTGGCTGTCCACTTTCTGGAGGATCAAGTTTTGAAATCAGTGGAATTAGAGTATGATAGCTAAAGAGATGGAGGAAACACCTGTCTCCGGATTACATCTTCAAACTAAGGGTAACCATGGCATGGCATTCCTGACAGGGAGAAGCGTCCATGCACAATGATGTATATAAGTAAGATAGTCTAGCGATAGCTAGCTACATTTTCAGATATTACAAGTTTTCTAATTTTGACAGAAAAGGGTCTCATTTTAAGCTACAGTGTAGTCTTAGCTGACGTTATTGTTTGTTTCCCATAGCCATGTGCTGTACTAGTTAGCTAGCTAATATTGAACATGGTTGGTTTGCTCCCAGCACTGTGGCATTGTTGGCACTGTTCATTGTTTAACTAGCTAATGTTGGCTGGCTGGCTTGTTAGCTAATGTTACACAACCTGTGTATAACATCCGTTGAATATGGCCTGTGTCAGTAAACATCTGCAAAAAAACGTGATGAAATTGCTGCCAGCAGAGCTGGTAAGGCTGTTTTCATGCTATCCAGAGGTAAACAAATCATCGGCCAGAGCGTCAAGTGTGCGCTTCAAGAGCGAATTGAGATGGGTGGGGCTAAAGCTTAGGGTGAGGGTGTGAACGATGCTGAATGGGTGTAGACAAAGTAGAGCTCTTCACTAGAGAACAAAACATTCAAAGGTGATTTTCTCAAAAAAGAGTTTACAAGTTGATCAACTTTCAAAGCAGAATTACTTTCCCATTGTTCCTCAAATGCAGTGTATGATATACCATTTTGTAGCTCTGAGTCTCTACTTTGTAGCTCTGAGTCTCTCATCTAATGTAAAAAACACATTTTCAAATTTTGCTACAAGACCGAATCCAGGTGGTGAGTCACAAAGAAACGGCAGAAGATTGAGTGCTGGGAGGGAGGGGGGTGGTCAACCGTGCCCGTAATTGATTTAGGCTTCTCCCCCCAAAATATTTGGGGCATCAGGTTGATTGGGTCTGCACACTGCAAAATGTATAGTAATTTAGACATGCCACTCGTGACAAAAGCTCCAGCTGAAATGTCATTGCCAGACTCCATAAATAAAATTGTGTAATGAAGCATATGTGTAACTGTATGAAGTGAAGGTCTTAAGTTAAAGTGACTATGCATAGATAATAACAGAGAGTAGAAGCAGCATAGAAGAGGGGGGGCAATGCAAATAGTCTGGGTAGCCATTAGATTAGATGTTCAAGATTCTTACGGCTTGTGGGTAGAAGCTATTTAGAAGCCTCTTGGACCTAGACTTGGCGCTCCGGTTCCGCTTGCTGTGCGGTAGCAGAGAGAATAGTCTATGACTAGGGTGGCTGGAGTCTTAGACCATTTTTAGGGCCTTCCTCTGACACCGACTGTTGTAAAGGTCCTGGATGGCAGGAAGCTTGGCCCCGGTGATGTACTGGGACGTACGCACATCCCTCTGTATTGCCCTGCCGTTGGCCCTGCCGAGCAGTTGCCATACCATGCAGTGATGCAACCGGTCAGGATGCTCTAGATGGTGCAGCTGTTAAACCTTTTTGAGGATCTGAGGACCCATGCCAAATCTTTTCAGTCTCCTGAGGGGAAATAGGTTTTGTCATGCCTTCTTCACGACTGTCTTGGTGTGCTTGGACCATGTTAGTTTGTAGGTAATAGACGCCAAGGAACTTGAAGCTCTCAACCTGCTCCACTACCGCCCCGTGGATGAGAATGGTGGCGTGCTCGGTCAACTTTTTCCTGTAGTCCACAATTATCTCCTTAGTCCTGATCACATTGAGGTCTTTGACCTCCTCCTGACCTCCTCCCTATAGGCTGTCTCATCGTTGTCGGTGATCAGTCCTACCACTGTTGTGTCATCGGCAAACTTAATGATGGTGTTGGTGTTGGAGTCGTGACTGGCCATCCAGTCATGAGTGAACAGGGAGTACAGGAGAGGACTGAGCACGCACCCCTGAGGGGCCCCTGTGTTGAGGATCAGCGTGGCAGATGTGTTGTTACCTACCCTTACTACCTGGGGCAGCCCATCAGGAAGTCCAGGATCCAGTTGCAGAGGGAGGTGTTTAGTCCCAGAGTCCTTAGCTTAGTGATGAGTTTGAGGGCACTAGGGTGTTGAACGCTGAGCTGTAGTCAATGAATAGCATTCTCACATTGCATCATCTGTGGATCTGTTGGGGCGGTATGCAAATCAGAGTGGGTCTAGGGTTTCTGGGATAATGGTGTTGATGTGAGCCATGGCCAGCCTTTCAAAGCATTTCATGGCTACAGATATGAGTGCTATGGGTCAGTAGTTATTTAGGCAGGTTACCTTAGTGTTCTTGGCAACAGGGACTATGGTGGTCTGCTTGAAACATGTTGGTATTACAGACTCAGACAGGGAGAGTTTGGAAATGTCAGTGAAGACACTTGCCAGTCGGTCAGCTATGTATCTTGCCTTAGTTACTGATTCTTGAGTAGAGGACTGTTTGGTAAAAAAAAATGTTTTGGGGCTTGCAAGTTTGTGGGAAGTTTAGAGGCCTTGGTTGTCTTTTCCTGAGAGGACATATTGCTAGTGTAGATAGCATGATTGCTTAAAAWATCACGACTGAGGTTGTATTCCTTGAAAACTGCTCTATTTCCTTGGCATATCAGACATAATACCTTCTGTCCCACATTAGGAAAAAATTATTTCGGTGTCTATTCTTTATTGAACACACAACGTTCACTTTTGTCCACTTTTGTCTTTTACGCCACACAAATTTTTCATGTCAATGTTTTCAAGCGTGGATGGTAAACGTAGACTGGAATTGAGAGTGTGAATACAGAGTGACCTTGCCCGCCTCTGGTCTATTGCAACTTCCCACAAGAAAAGGGTTTAGGTGAGGCAGGTGAACCTGTAGCCATATTACATCAACAGAATTTGACACGAGATCCTCTCTAAGCTTTCTAGGAATATGACTCTGAATATATACAGCAACACCTCCCCCATTGGCATTCCTGTATCTTCTGTAGATGTTAAAACCATGTATTGCTATCACTGTATCATCAAAGGAATTATCTAAGTGAGTTTCAGTACATATGAATTTGACCTTTGATCTAGGAAGTTATCGATTTCATGAACCTTGTTTTCAGCCTACATACTGAATGTTAACGTGGGCAATTTTTTGCCCTTTCTGGGTTGTTTGTTTGTTTTTAGTGCTTTAGTGAGAGGCTTATCAGAGGTCGTAGACATGGCAGTGATATTTACATTTGAGCTGATAGTGAAGGGTGAACTACTTACAGTGGGCTTCCTACTATGGCAGACTGTTTCAGTGCTAACAGTGTAACTCAGGTTCATAGGCACATGATTACTACTGACAATAGCTGTCGGAATGACAGAGGCGTTAAGGGGAGTTAGAGGAACATAAATTAGGTTACATACATTATGACTGATAACACCCCTGGGAAAATGTACATCTGCAGCAGTTTAAAAAAACACTAAAGATGGCACAATATTATACACTGCTGTATAATCACATGTCAGTGTTTATTGTGTTGCAATACTGTAAGATAGGCCTAAAATAACATGAACATTGCTAGTGCATTATCCATTGTCTTCCATGTCATACTCTGGTTATATGAGGTTTGGGCAGGTGTGAATCAAAGGCTCTGAGGTCTGATTTTCTATATTTATTACTGTACTATGATAAGTTAAAAGGGCCTTTTTTGCATATCCACAGTAGAGTTTGGCATCCCTGTAAAGCAGGAGGTAGTTGGTCTAGTCTGAACAGCTGCCCTGCTCCTGTGACGGCTGAGGAGTTGCCTGCCTGGGATGAAGGAGTGAAAGAAAGAGGGAGGGAGAGGAGGGGGCAGGGAGGGGAAGACGCTGTCTCCTCAGATGGACGGTGGAGACGTGCCGAGGAGAGGAGCATTGAAGGAGCAACATGCTCCAGATCCGTTTTCCGCCATGCCACTGGAAGAGACAGTATAATGGAGGGCCTCTCTGAAGACTAGACACAGTCGATTTGCATGAACCTGGTCAGGACCTCTCTTCATAGCATAATTAAGTGCAGGTGCACTGTCAAATCAGAACAAGGGGGATTTTGTACTTGCAAATTGATAGTTACTAATTAACGGAAGATACATATTTAATTAGCTTGAAGTGGTATCTTCTACCACACTTCCTGTGCAGATGTCTGTGTGCTGCCCCCGCCGCAATAATTATTGTCAGAGGGAGAAAGATAGAAGGAGATGGAGAGAGAGATGGAGAGAGACAGACAGAGGGTGAGAGAGAGAGAGAGCACAGAGAGAACAACACCCATTTCCATGGCTGCCAAGCTGCCAGAACAGTGATAGTGTTTTTTTTATTTTTTCTCTGCAAAGCCTGGTGGAATCGATCCAAGCTTTGACATAAGCCATTATTGTGTGAGGTGCTTAGAATGTAGGGCACATACCAGAGCAGTAACCTCGGAATATCGGGAGAAAATAAAAGGACCTTTGATGCAGAATTTAAAACATGACCACTGCATAAACAGAACATTCATCTCACAGGAACACATACTATAAATCATTATCCATGAAAATGAAAAGTGGAAGTTTGTGAATAGTCTATATTTTTTTTGTGGAAAGTTATTTCAAAAGTGTCAAAATTAATAACCTTCCAAAAAAGAATACAGTGAAATATCCTTGGTCTCTTTGTGACAGTTTAGTGTCCATGTGGCAACAGAGGCAGAAGAAATGCATCTCCTCATGAAGCTCTAACATTGTAGAGGACTACACAGTTGATTTAAGTTATTAAAGCTGAAGTTCTGTGTAGAGTGGGGCAGCGATAACTGTTAACATTTATGCATTTAATCAGGACTTTAACCTGGGCGCAGTTACAGTTTGGATCTCAGATAGAACACATTGTTACTGTAAATGAAAGGTAATATTTCACTGCTTCTGAATATACAGTTTGCACCTATACAGCAGTGCTGTTTGACTGGCTCTGCAGAGGTAGTGATGGTCAGGCTCTCATTTCCTTACATGGCGGCAGTGGGCTCATTAGCAGTAAACTGTTACCATCTAAACCGTTTACTAAAAGAAACCGTCTTCAAKTTTAAACCCATGGAGTGCTGCGTCAACTGGCTAGATGAGGAGTTGAGGACTGCAGCACTACTGCCTACTGAGAGCTCTGGCCAGGGGTACATTGCACCAAACCACCAGGTATTACACTCCAATAGGGATAATACTGTATGATTCATACTGAAGGTGTGACTGTTCTCTGTTGTAAATGGCTTGTTAACACCAACAAAACATCCGGTGCTATTTTCAAATCACTCATCAAATAGACAGTGTAATACAAAGTATACTTTCCATAAAAAAATGTGGGTGTCTGACTCTCAATCTACGTCATTGTTTAGTGCACATGCTGCTAAGTGCAATATGTTTACAGTTTAGATGAACATTTTCCATGGAAAGGGAGGTCAATACATTATGTGTTTGACATTAAAGAGGTGCTTGGGGAGAATAAACCCAATCAATCCCAGAAAGGGAACGCGGGAGAAGCAAATTGCTTAAGTGCTCAGCTATTCTGACTGGAATCCCAGGTGAATAGCACTGTTAGTAATGAGATATAATATCTAGTGCCCTGGGAGAATCCTATTCATATAATGCTTGGGGAGACCCAGTTTCTGTGGCATTTCAAATCTAATTGGAAACACTTTCATAATACATAAAAGGGACATTTGGAACTCTCATCGTGCGGGAACAGGAGACACAATGAAGCATAGCAAAACTATTAAACTGGTTCCAAATATTCCACACCACAGGTGCAATTCATTACACAACCAAAACAAAGCCAGCTGTTGAAATGTATAAAGGAGTCCTGCATGTTCATTAGTGGGGGTGACTGTTCACTGTCAGCAGATTTCAATGGCACCTCATGTATCATCATTAATTATCATCAGCTTAAATTGTGACTTCCACCACCTTAGGGTGGGAGACACACACTGTGAGTTTAATCGTTTTCTGTAAAAAATMATAATGGGAAGACAATCCATTTCGGCAGTGCCACCACCTACAAGATACCAATTTTACCTCTGATTAATATTGGTCATTATTTGGTGTGGAAATGTCATATTACTCAAGAGACTGAGTTTGTCCAAAGAAATACATCTTAAAGTCTAATTTCACATTTCTATTGATAGTTAGTGCTCCTGAGTGGTGCAGTGGTCTATGGCACTGCATCTCAGTGCAAGAGGTGTCACTGCAGTCCCTGGTTTGAATCCAGGCTGCAGCACATCTGGCTGTGATTTGGAGTCCCATAGGGCGGCGCACAATTGGCCCAGCGTCGTCCGGGTTTGGCCGGGGTAGGTCGTCATTGTAAATAAAAATTTGTTCTTAACAGTCTTGCCTGGTTAATTAAAAAATATCATAGTAAATTAGTTTTATGAACTGAGTAGTAAATGCAGCATTATATTGGTGTCACGATCGTCTTGATATGAGTGAGAGGACCAAGGCGCAGCGTGTGCAAAATACATCTTCTTTATTAGAGAAGAGAGAGAAAACACAAAAACGAACACTAAACACAAACTAACAAAAACAACAAACGARCGTGAAGCTAYATAACGRAAGTGCACAMACAAGCAACAAACGTTKAACAAGACAACTACCCACAAAAGCCTACTGCCTATGGCTACCTTAAATATGGCTCCCAATCAGAGACAAATGAATGACAGCTGTCTCTGATTGAGACCCAATCTAGGCAGCCATAGACATAACTAGAAAACCTCACTCTTCTCTACCCCATACACCTACAACACCCATAGACAAAACAAAACACACACAACATARAATGCCCACCCCAACTCACGCCCTGACCAACTAAACATATAAAAATAACATAAAATAGGTCAGGAACGTGACAATTGGTGCTCAAATTTAATTTGAATGGAGAACTCCTTACCAAAACGGACAATTGATTGAGATTAAGCGTGACAAATAAAAGTGGCATTTCAGAAGAAAGACAGAGGGCATACAGCTATCTTTTAGCTATGTTTTCTTTTAAAAGTAACCCCCAAGCGAACAGAGACAGTTGCCCTTTCAWATATCCCTGTCCTTTGAGACAGCCCTATAAGGAAAAACTACAAAGCCGTGGTGAACTATGTTACTCTAGTAATTGAGTCTCTGAGTGCTGAGAGACCTAGCAGTTTTTTCTCTCTCTAATGCCCATGGCACTTCACTTGGCATCTCTTCCCCATTATAAACAGCATAGCACATCGCAGGCACCGTGGGATTTCTGTTCCAATCAATTTATCTTTATTTGCTTCTGTCGAGCCACTGGCAAAATGCTACAGACATCTCTCAGATGTTATGTCTCACACTGCATCTCCTAAGCAGCACCTACTACATTCTGTATCATCTGTATCTGTGGTTCTGCATTTTATCTGCCTTTCCCTAGTCTCTCTAGCTATATTTATATTTATATCCATATCATATATTTTTCAATTTTCTTGTATAACTGTCACTGCATTGTATTCAGCTCAGTTGGAATTGAGAAATACTGAAACTCAGTCGGATCCAGAATGGCTATTTTGTGTTGGAAAAAATGATGGGCTGAATGGACTCTGCTGTTGCTCTGTGGGGTAGTTTGATGGTCTGTGTGCATGTCTCATGGCTCTTCAGAGGTTGAAGTGTGTAGTGCGTCCTGACTGAGTGGAGTGTGGGGGTGGATGGGATGTGTCTGCATTGGGACTGACGTAAGTCGTGGCACCATTTGAGGCTTCAACATTAGCAGACTAGGAGTCATGCTCCAGGCTAGGTGTCTGCCTGGGTTAACATACACTGGCCATGCTACAGAAAGTCCCAGCAGAACACTCGGGGTGCACTAATAATAATAATACATTTGTATAGAGTCTTTCATTACAGTGTTATCGAAAATAAAATATAAAATAAAAACATCTCACATTTAGAATCAAGACAGGAAATAGGAATAGTAGGTCAAAGGACTTTCCAGATTAGGACTACAAGAAAAGTCTGTTTCAAAAATTCTAATCGATGGGCCCACTCTCAGATGGTCAGGGATAGTATTTCATAGGCGAGGGTCAAGGCAGCAGAAGGCTCGGTCCCATCCCACATCTGGTTCTGATAAACATGCTATTTGCATTTGTTTCTGCCATGGCAGATCAAGATAGCTGGCTTATATTGTTAGATATATCATGAATACGTTTCTTGACATGGACTGAATGTACTGTGTTGTCAGAAAATTATTTTATACAATTAAACAATAAATTCATTATACACTTTTAACTTAGTAGCTTTTTCTCTCATGCACATGCCACTTTCAACCCTAACCATAACCTTAATCCCAACCATAACCATAACATTAGCTATAACCATAACTTTAAATCCGGACCCAAACCTTATCACTAACCATAACTTAGCCCTAACCATAACCTTAGCACAATCCCTTTCCCTTTCCCTTTTACCTTGCAACCTTTCTATATTATGTCATGACTGTTCTGTGAGGATCTAAATAAGTCAGATCAACTTTGCAGTAAATAACTTCAACTAGACCCCTTCTCACCCGCAGAGGGGGGAGAAGGGAACTGGTGGGGGGTTGACAGCTCACACCCTGTTGTAAATCAAGGACAGAACATTCAGCATCTCCTTCTCCAATGTTCACCAGAAGAATGTGCCTTTGTCTACACAGACCTTTTCCTGCCGAAACTCTAACACGTTCTAAAATGAATACTGGAACAATATTTCTAACATAGAACGTGGAGAATGGTCAGAGGCGACCTAAAATAACACTAATGTCGGTTTTGTTGTTATTTTGTGACGTTGTTAAAAATGTTATAAAGGAAATACTGTAACTTGGGAAGTGCACACACTTCATGTGTGAAGTGTCCATCCAATCTATAGTGCATGAAATAGGAAAAATTATGAAAGTGTCTTCGTTAAGAGAGGGACATGATTTTAGTAGCCATAAGAGATAATCGTTTTACATGACTTTGTACAAGTGACAAGTCACACCATTGAGTGAGGTCAGAGAGCGTGTCAGCCTGACGGAACCGCCTTTTCTAACAAACTGTACAAAATTATGGGTTAACTTCTTATGGCTGAAGGGGCAGTATTGAGTAGCTTGGATGAAAGGTGCCCATATCAAACGGCCTGCTCCTCAGTCATAGTTCCTAATATTTGCATATTATTATTAGTATTGGATAGAAAACACTCTAAAGTTTCTAAAACTGTTTGAATTATGTCTGTGAGATTAACAGAACTCATAGTGGCAGGCAAAATCTTGAGTTGAAATCAAAACAGGAAGTCAGAAATCTGAGCCTGTATGTATTCACCAGAGTCCCTTAAGAAATCCACTTGAGTTATGAATGATGTTGCACTGCCTAGGGGTTCCACTAGATGTCAACCATCAATAGAAATTCCAATGAGACTTCTATGATGTTGTGGGAGAGAATGATAGCAGAATCAGTCAGGTGTCCATCAAGCAGCCATTTTCTGATCATGCTTTTTTTTCATGGAAGTCACCTACGTTCCATTGCTCACGCAGACAAGAACGAATACTCCGGTTGGAACTTTATTGAAGCTATATGTTAAAACCTTTTGTCAATAGGGGGAGCTGTTAGCACTATTTCTTTTTTTACATTTCCAAATTAAACTGCCTCGTACTCAATTCTTGCTCGTACAATATGCATATTATTATTACTATTGGATAGAAAACAATCTCTAGTTTCTAAAACCGTTTGAATTATGTCTGTGGGTGAACCAGAACTCTTTCTACAGCGAAAATCATGACAGGACATGCGAAGGTCAGAAAAATAGTCTCTGTTCTCAGATCAGTTTAAAGCTCTGTGTGTGCCCTATGGATCGAAATGAACTGCACCCGCCTTCCCCTGGATGTCAGTAACCAATGAGAAGTGGAATGGAGTCTCTACGTATTTCACAGAGTTCATAAAAGGCCATGGAGTGACATGTCCGTTCTTTTGGACCCTCGTCAAGGCGCAAGAGAGGACATCAGAATGGCATGCTCAAAAGCTACTGTTATCGGCCTAAGATATATCCGTTTGTGATTTAATTCGATATAGGTGTTAGAAACATCATAACGAAGTTATTTTAAACCGATTTATATCAGTTTATGCGAGTATATTGCTATTTTCGGAATTTTCGTAGTATTGCGCTTTGAGGATTTGGACATGTGTGTGCCACGTAGCTATTGTTAGCTGCTAGTTCAGAAGTTGAAGAGGACATTTTACAACAAAGCAACGATTCTTTTGGAGAAAGGACACCTTGCCCAATATTCTGATGGAAGCTCGTCCAAAAGTAAGAGCTATTTATGATTTTATTCCGTATTTATGTGGAAAAATGTAAACGCATTTMTCGGCCATTATTGCGGCACTAGTCTGGCTGRAACGCACACTGTATGTCTAGTAACGTTAATTTTAAAAATCTAAKTCAGCGGTTGCATTAATAACCAATGCATCTTTCATTAGCTGTCCAACCTGTATTTTTTTAGTCAATCWAATCGATAAATAATCGTAAACTTAGGTGCCTTTCCAAGATGGCGCCGGCCAGAATGCATGCCATGTTTTGACAGATTACATTGCATAACCACGATTTGTGATGCTAAATATGCACATTTTCGAACAAACTCTATATGCATTGTGTAATAGGATGTTACAGGACTGTCATCTGAAGAATTCTGAGAAGGTTAGTGAAAAAATTAATATATTTTGGTGGRGATAACGTTYTCGCRCRRTTTGCCTTGAWTRAATGCTGGMGTGATGTTAGCTCATGTGGTATGCTAATATAACGATATATTGTGTTTTCGCTGTAAAACACTTAGAAAATCTGAAATATTGTCTGGATTCACAAGATCTGTGTCTTTCAATTGCTGTACGCTGTGCATTTTTAAGAAATGTTTTATGATGAGTAATTAGGTAATACACGTTGCTCTCTGTATTTATTCTAGTCGCTTTGGTGAGTTGTGTGATAGTGGCTGCAATGGTAAACTATGATTTATACCTGAAAAATGCACATTTTTCTAAAAAAACATATGCTATACCATAAATATGTTATCAGACTGTCATCTTATGAAGTTGTTTCTTGGTTAGTGGCTATATATATCTTTATTTAGTCGAATTAGTGATAGCTACTGATGGAGTAAAAAACTGGTGGAGTAAAAAAAGTGGTGTCTTTTGCTAACGTGGTTAGCTAATAGATTTACATATTGGGTCTTCCACACAGGGTTGAATTTGGCTTATTATAATACTGTAAAACATTTTAAAAATCAGAAATGATGGCTGGATTCACAAGATGTTGGTCTTTCATTTGCTGTATGCTGTGTATTTTTCAGAAATGTTTTAGGATGAGTATTTTGGTAATTGACGTCGGTCTCTGTAATTATTCCGGCTGCTTCCAACGCTATTTCAGATTGCAGCTGCAATGTAGAACTGTGATTTATACCTGAAATATGCACATTTTTCAAAAAAAAACATATGCTATACCATAAATATGTTATCAGACTGTCATCTTATGAAGTTGTTTCTTGGTTAGTGGCTATATATATCTTTATTTAGTCGAAWTWGTGATAGCTYCRSATGSAGMAAAAAAKTGGTGGAGWAAAAAAAGTMGTGTCTTTTGCTAWCGTGGTTAGCTAATAGATTTACATATTGTGTCTTCCCTGTAAAACATTTTAAAAATCAGAAATGATGGCTGGATTCACAAGATCTGTATCTTTCATCTGGTGTCTTGGACTTGTGATTTAATGATATTTAGATGCTAGTATTTACTTGTGACGCTATGCTAGGCTATGCTAGTCAGCTTTTTTACTGTGGGGGGTGCTCCCGGATCCGGGATTGGGAGGAACTAGAAGTTAAAAACATCCTAATGATTGATTCAGTACTTAGTTTGAAATGTTTCTTTGACCGGTAATATCACATTTAGAAGTTTTTGTCCGATATAAAGCTGACCAGAATTAGCGTTTGGACATGTTTACCAAACGCGCTAACAATTGGACATAAATAACGGATTTTTTCAAACAAAACAAACATTTATTGTGGACCTGGAACTCCTGGTGTGCTTTCTGATGTAGATCATCAAAGGTAATGGAATATTTATCATGTATTTTTGTGTTTATGGTGACGCCATCTTTGCATTTGTGGTATGCTACTTTTGAGCGCCGTCTCAGATTATAGCGTGCATTTCTTTTTCCGTAAAGTTTTTTTGAAATCTGACACAGCGGTTGCATTAAGGAAAGGTATATCTATAATTCAATGTGTATAACTTGTATTATCATCTATATTTATGATGAGTATTTCTGTTGAAACGATGGGCTATGCAAAGTCACTTGATGTTTTTGCAACTAGTGAATCTAGTCGCCTCAATGTAAACTCAGATTTTTTTATATAAATATGAATTGAAGAATTAACAGATTAGACCAGAGAGACGTTGAGCTGCAGCTCACCTTTAGAATAGTCTAAACTTTGAATCTCAACACAAGGTAGAGACGATAAAGTCACCTCCCGGACAATCACTGGTATGGCTGATTAGCTGTCCTAAGTAAAGTATCTAGAAAAGCGAATTTAAGTGGGACCATTCTACTACTCTTTTCAAATCACCGACACGGCTGGCTAGCCTATCATCAAAGAACCATCTTCCAGAGCAAATGGAAGTAGAATAAACTCTGTAGTTCTGTTCAGGACTACACGACAAGTCACCGGATACCGGACAACTGCAGAGGAGAACAACAGTATAAGACGGGTGGGGACCCCTTTTGGACAATTAGAGCCTTACAAGCGTGCCACTAATAGGCCCAAACAGCCCCCTTTCCAAGAAGGCCTGGTTAGGAGAGATAAATGGCAAACCAAGACATTTCCATGTAAATACGTTCATGATTTCTTACTCCAAGCGGGTGGCGGTTTGTGTGCAAAGTATAAGTAAGTATAAGTAAACCAATTTGTGTAGTACAGAATCATAAGTAACGCACAGGTTTTTGCAGATGCAAGGAGGTTACAACTGTTCAGAATGGTGATATGATACGAGGTTATAATTAATAAGTTACCTGTTTATGAATGTGGTTATTCGGCAGATGGTAACTTCTTAAAGAACTGCTCTCGTGTCTGCCCGAGTGGTACAGTGGTCTAAGGCACTGCATCGCAGTTGCTAGCTGTGCCACTAGAGATCCTGGTTTGAGTCCAGGCTCTGTCGCAGCCGGCCGTGACCGGGAGGCCCATGGGGCGACGCACAATTGGCCCAGCATCGTCCGGGTTAGGGGAGGGTTTGGCTGGCAGGGATGTCCTTTTCCCATTGCCCTCTAGCGACTCCTGTTGCGGGCTGGGCACAGTGCACGCTGACACGGTCGCCAGGTGTACGGTGTTTCCTCCGACACATTGGTGTGGCTGGCTTCCGAGTTAAACGGACATTGTGTCAAGAAGCAGTGTGGATTGGTTGGGTTGTGTTTTGGAGGACGCATGGCTCTCAACCTTCGCCTCTCCAGAGTCTGTACGGGAGTTGCAACGATGAGACAAGACTGTAACTACCAATTGGATACCATGAAATTGTAGAGGTAAAAAATGATAAAAATATATTTTTTAAGAGAACTGCTCTCTTGGTGCCCCAAATCCTAATTAGTTAATTGTTACATGATTATTTTTTATAGGGTAACAAAATCAAAAGTAACAGTCAGTATCTGGTGTGGCCTCCAGCTGCATTAAGTACTGCAGTGCATCTCCTCCTCATGGACTGCACCAGATTTGAAAGTTCTTGCTATGAGATGTTACCCCACTCTTCCATCAAGGCACCTGCAAGTTCCCGGACATTTCTGAGGGGAATGGCCCTAGCCCTCACACTTCGATCCAACAGGTCCCAGATGTGCTCAATGGGATTGGCTCTTCGCTGGCCATGGCAAAACATTGACATTCCTGTCTTGCAGGAAATCACGCACAGAACGAGCAGTATGGCTGATGGCATTGTCATGCTGGAGGGCATTGTCAGGATGAGCCTGCAGGAAGGATACCACATGAGGGATGCGGATGTCTTCCCTGTAACGCACAGCATTGAGATTGCCTGCATTGACAACAAGCTCAGTCCGATGATGCTGTGACACATAGCCCTAGATCATGACAGACCCTCCACCTCCAAATCGATCCCGCTCCAGAGTACAGGCCTCGGTGTAACGCTCATTCCTTCGACGATAAAATGCAAATCCAACCACTCCCCCCTGGTCAGAAAAAAARGCAACTCGTCAGTGAAGAGCACTTTTTGCCAATCTTGTCTGGTCCAACAACGATGGGTTTGTGCCCATAGGCGACGTTGTTGCCAGTGATGTCTGGTGAGGACCTGCCTTACAACAGGCCTACAAGCCCTCAGTCCAGCTTCTCTCAGCCTATTGTGGACAGTGAGCACTGATGGAGGGATTGTGCGTTCCTGGTGTAACTCGAGCAGTTGTTGTTGCCATCCTGTACCTGTCCCACAGGTGTGATGTTCGGATGTACCGATCCTGTGCAGGTGTTGTTACACGTGGCCTGCCACTGCGAGGGTGATCAGCTGTCCGTTCTGTCTCCCTGTAGGGCTGTCATAGGCGTCTCACAGTACYGATATTGCATTTTATTGACCTGACCACATCTGCAGTCCTCATGCCCCCTTGCAGCATGCCTAAGGCACGTTCACGCAGATGAGCAGGGACCCTGGGCATCTTTCTTTTGGTGTTTTCAGAGTAATTAGAAAGGCCTCTTTAGTGTCCTAAGTTTTCATAACTGTGACCTTAATTGCCTACCGTCTGTAAACTGTTAGTGTATTAACAACCGTTCCACAGGTGCATGTTCATTAATTGTTTATGGTTCATTAAACAAGCATGGGAAACAGTGTTTAAACCCTTTACAATTAAGATCTGTGAGGTTTTGGGGATTTTTACAAATTATCTTTGAAAGACAGGGTCCTGTAAAAGGGACGTTTCTTTTTTTGCTGAGTTCACATAAAAGTCTTCAGATTAATGAAAGTAAAGTCACGACAGTTATATTTTACTGCCAAAATACAATATATATATATCAACAATATTATACAATATTATTTTACATTTTGTGAGAAATGCATCTGAATGATTTCACATTAGCGTGAATGATTTTGCATCAGCGTGAATACATTTATTGAATCTTTGACCAGCAAATATACACAGTTTTTCCTTAAGTCTTACCTCTCAGCATGACACATTTGTCATGAATGCATAATCCTTTAGAAGTGTGAAGAACATTAAACACTATTTTTTATAACCTGAATAGCCTTCCTCTGCATTCATTTCAAGCCACACAGATGCAGAGTTTGCAATGCCACTTAGGAGACGATAATTGCTGAAATCCAGGGCTCAGGAAGCATAAAAATGCTCGGCTTGTTTGATAAATGGATGTTCCGGTTGAACTTTATTTATGTTGAGTGGGCTGAGGTCAAAGCAATATTTCACAAGCTTGAGCATGAAAATCAGCATTGACAAGGAATTTTGAGAGGGGTGCACTTTGCATGGAGGCTGTGCCATTTTATAGTCTAAGATGCACACTGAATGTAAATGTGTGCTTGTGATAGCAGCCTCGAGAAACCTTGAGAGCATAAAAAGTCCTCTCTATCTGAAAGATATCTTGGTTCTGGAATACAAAATGATTGCAATGGACAAATGCTTGAAATCCACACAGATGTACAGCATTCCAATCAACATCATCTCAACACACATATTTTTGTTCACCAGATGAGACGGTCAAATTAATCGTCACATTCTTTCCCTGACCTACAAAGGCACATTCCAATCCATTCATTTGACCCTCCCTTTCATGCCTTTACACTTGGTCATCTCACACAACTCCCATATTCATTTCATTCTTTATCATTTTCATGGTCTGCAGAATGTCCCTATGGATACAGAATGTTGCCTGTCCATAGACGACTGAAAATTACAATGAGGCCACCGTTGAATGGACAACAAAAGCTGCTAGTCTGGAAACGCTTGTTGCTGTCTCGTAGAAGAGATATGATTTGGCATGCTCTGTCAAAGCCTGAACTCTGGCAACAAACAAAATGCGAGTCTATGACTCAAAACAACCACACACACACACACAACACACACACACACACACACACACCACACACACACACACACACACACAACACACACACACACACACACACACACACACACACACACACACACACACACACACACACACACACACACACACACACACACACACACACATACGACAATCATATCTTAGAAAGGGTACTTTAGATGGGCAGATCGAGCACATAGTAGTTATCACGTGGACATTTGAAGTGTATTCAGCCCTCTTCAAGCTGAGTCCCATAGAGACTCGTCTATTGATGGCAAATGCCAGCAAGGACTTCCAAGGCCTCTGCAGTATAACGGGAAAAATATCAAATGCACCTATCTTAGTGATTCACATGGAAATGCCAGCCAAATATGTTGAAAACTAGCAGCATGTGTTGAAGTGTAATATGTATATTTAACAGAATGAGAAAGTTCACAGTGTGGTAAAGGTCAGGTAGCATTGAGTCTAGAGGCCAACACCATGACAGAATTCTAATTCTACTGTTGCTACTAGCACTGCTGCTGGAACACTGCTCATATAGCAGGGGGAACATCACTGCACTGACATAAAAGGAATAAACACTGTCCTAATTGTAGTCCGGGTCATATCATTTTATCTAATTGCAACAACAGCAGGAGAATAACCCTGCTAGGTGCAACACCACCAGGACCAAGGTAAGACAAAGGGCCGTGATCGCAGTGAGCCAACTGTCTCACACACAAGAGCAAGATAACATACTGTGTTGCCTGTTCATTTCCCTGCTGGTTGGTGCCTTCGGGGCGCAGCAGCAGCATTTGTGCAGCCTGCTCTAAAGTCATGACCTGGGCCCCAGCTGAGCACTTGGCCAGAGCAGGATTGGGCAGGCTAAACAGCCTCTGCATGCCAAGAGAGATACATCCCCATTCTGACTACATCAGGGAGCCTGATAATGGCAGGCTGGAGCAGGTCTCCTCTGTTTACTTTCTCTTGAGGACCTGCTGTCCCTCCGCCTGTAAATTAGGTGGCAAAGCAGAGGTGTCAAACCGGAGGAGCTGGAAATGTGTGGGAGCTCAACCCACCAGGATTAATCGCCAGGGTTGTGATAAGAGTCTGCAACTCTCTCTTTATCCTTCCTGCATGCCACATCAGCAACACTTCACACAAAGATAGATGCGCAGAAACGTGTGATGACAGAACCAAAGAGCAGGTCTTCATTCTCTCCTCTTTATTTATCTATCAATTGGACATCTGCTCACTAATTTCGCACAAAGAGAAATAGGCAGATGAAGTGAGAATGGGATGGCTACAGCGGGGCTACAGCAGGGTGAATAAAAAGAGCGATGGACAAACACACAGATCCCTCCTCTGTGAAGACTTGTCATCATCCACTCTCAGGGGGATTGAACATTCAAGTCTTTGTTGGCTTTATTTCACCACTCACCAAGCCATCAAAACATCCAAAAGGTGATTTCTCAGATGCACAAACTCTATGAATAATGGGGAAGTCATTACCGCGTGAAACAAAGAAGAGCAATCCGTAACTCTGATGTTTAAAGTTGAACAATAGGATACTCCTATTCAGTGATATCTCTCCAAGTTACTCAAAATACCACCCCCCCCCCAGTCAATCTGCCTTTGTATTTTATTAGACAATCATTTGGTGAAGGGATATTACAAGCGTTCAGAGAATTGTCAGTCAAAAGACTCCCTCTCATCTTTCCCTCAAGCAAGGCCATGCAGCCTTTTTGTGTGTAGCCACTTAATATGAATGGAGTCACTCAGCCTGAAAATGTATACCAGGACTAATATTTACAAAATGCCAGTTATCTGTAATGCATGCTGCAGCTAGCAAAATAATGTCTGAACATTGGGCTTATGACTGTCTCTGCATTACAAACATGCCTTTGTGTTTCACATGCATTTCAGCATACACAGCTGTGCCTGATGAATTTACCAGTCTTAATGGAGATCCAATGTTTGGGAATGGACACTCAACCATGTTTGACAGTAATCAAATGAAGCAGTAATAATGGTGTAATCGAAGACAATATTTCTGCCCATGGGATCCATTCCAAGATAATGTCAAATATACCTAATAGGTCATGGCAACCCAACAGTAATACTCTGTTGCTGTGGTTGTTTGGCTACCGTGAGCATCAATATATGGGCCAGGAATACATGCACATAAATATTATTTTGTTGCACATCATCTCAAGGGTAAGACTGATAATATAATATGTCTTTCCAAATAATAAACACTAACAATACTTCTGCCATGCAACTGAACAAGGTCAATGACAAATAATCGGATAATTGAACTTCGCATTTTTCTCTTATCGTTGCACTGTAAAACCCCACTGAGAATTCTGCTGTGACAATCTTGGTGTAGGGGCAGACCTTTTGTTGCTATACTGGTACATTAGTAGCAGTGATTTCTCTGGTGGTGAGGAGAGGATCATAGAGATCCTGATAGTGACCTGGTGCTCATACCATGATTAATTATTTACAGTCAAAAGCAATCAGGTTTCAAAGGCAGCAGGTGAAATCTATTCTCTTTGTCTGCTTTGCTCTTTGAAAAAGTGTACTCCCCCTAATGGTTGTTCAATGTGCTCTTCAAAGTCACATACATATAAATCTAGTGATTTGGTGCAGACATGTTGATGTGTTTACAGAGATAGATGTCTATGAACATAGAGGGGGGTCATGTCTGTAGAGCCTTATTAGACAAATCTGTCACTTGACCCGGGGCGGCAGGTACCCTAGTGGTTAAGAGCGTTGTGCCATTAATTGAAAGGTTACTGGTTTGAATCCTCATGCTGACTAGATAAAACATCTTCTGATGTGCCCTTGAGCAAGGCACTTAACACAAGTTGCTCTGGACAAGAGTGTCTGCTAAATGACTGAAATGTAAACTTTAATAACCATGAAGAGCAAACTGCTCAGCAATTGGAATGATAACTAACTCAGCAAAACAATTTCACTAGCAAACATAGTCAAACCCTTAAGGTGCAATAATATGGAGTGGACTACACTGCATTGTTTTGGTTGAGACACTGTGTCTTGTTGTATAGTAAGCGTTATAATTTTCAAAACAAATATTCCCAGTTATGAATGTAGATCAACATGTCATTGATTGTATCTGTATATGTGGGGGAGCCAGGCTCTAATTAACTAATTAATTAACCAAGCTCGTCTCTTAACTCAGTGCTTTAATTAGCTGTGAATTACACAATGCAGACCTATGTGATTTATGTCTGATCAGTGGAATAGATTTCAGCAATTATGCTCCTTCCAATCAGGAGGGGAGAGTGCAGATATTTCATTGTTATGTTAATGGTCGTATGAGCCCAAACAGAATCATAATATAGCTTTTGTGCTTTATGAGTACATGGGAAGGACTGCAACTCCTGTTAGAGAGGAAGTGTTAAAGAAACACCTCAGGCTTTTGAACTTGTACTGCACTCTTCAGATCTCTACAGAGTAAGAACAAAGCTGTTTCTGAAGGAGTAGTAAAGATTTTTAAAGAAGAGGGTGTGGTTCAAAGTGAATCTCTGCTGTCCAGTCAGAACCGCAGCTTCTAGGATATCAGGACCATGGACAGAGTCAATTCAGTCCATTGCTCTGTTCACACTATTGTCCTTACTCTATCTGCAGTAACCTATTCAGTGAAGTGAGACAAAATAATTCTAGGTCCTTTAAAAATGTGCCAGACTGCCAGGCCAAATTCCAGACAGTGGGTTGTTAGTGGGAGGTGTTACCTTCCACCTGGAACATTTTCTGAACACCTCTGTAGCTCACCAGCCACAATTTTCAACATAATTTGACAACCTCCACTTCACTCTGTTTTGCCTTCAGGCACTCAAACTGGGGAACAAGCGTTGCATGCATTCCGTGCTGTTTAGATCAGACTGCACACTCCCTGCTGATGGAGAATGTGTTTAATTCTAAGCGTCCTCTGAAAGCATTTTGTTTTGAGGCATTGCCTGGTTATTGTCTAAAACGTAGATATATGTAGTATCACTCTGTACATGTGATGCTTTTTTTCTCATTGTAGTGGGGTTTAAGTTTGAAGTCAGTATTGTATTATTCTTTTAAAATATATAGAATAGCGTAAAATATAATGGGGTGTGAGGACAAKATGTAGGTTGTGCCACAGAATTCTGGGTCTGTAGTTCACTCAAATATTTAGTTACATAAAATGGGAAAACACTACAATGCTCAGAGTAATCCTTCATAAGCTGTTCATACAAAAATGTTTGTCTCTTGTGAGTGGCCTTACTTGAAGGAAATACTCTTCAATCTCTGCATTGTAAGCCCTGACTAGACTGGTAGTGCTGGGTAAATGCTAAACCCTGGAATTACGTCCTTATTCATCTGCCTGATCTGCAGTCATAGCTAGCACTCTGGAGTTTGAGACTCTGTCCGTACCCACCGTGGTGAGCTATTTACCTTCAAACAATGATTCTGTGGTCTACCACAAGCTGCCCTTCTTACACGTCAAGTGGAGTGTTATTAGAGACTGGGGGGCTGGGGAGAACTGGGGAGAGGGGAGTCTGCTAGCTACAGGAATAGTGCTGAACGAGCCCTTTTGATAGACAGGCCCTGTCTCTGGTCAGACCTCAGGGAAGCTCAGGGACCCTATGTGATAGCAGTAGTGTTTGCCCAGGGAAAAGGCAACAGCAAAACCAAACCCACTGCATTGCTGCCTCACTTACTGCCTTACTATACCTGGGAACAGTCGCTGCATGGAGACAACATCCCCTTGGTCACATTTCCCATTTTTTGAGGAAAGATGAAATAGGGTTTGTTTAAAGAAAATAAGAAAATGCTTGGGCAATTGACCTCACAGAAAATGTGTATATATTAGGACATTTTTCTCTTGGCTCCATTTTCACTCTGGTTTAATCTGTCTAGTAGGCTGAAGTTTCACTCAACACCAACATTTAAGCATGAAATATGAAATAGATTGGAGTGTAGAGGAAACCTTTGAAGTACCATTCAGACAGACAGACATACATCATGTCGCTTACAGACAGAGCAGCACTTGACTGTGGGCATAATAGACTCATCTGTGGTGAAAACTGACATTTTGCCAGGAGACAAAAAGGCAGAATCTTCCTCTCTGGCCTATTACCAGAGAATTACTTGTCAGTGATCTGTCTGCCTTTCTATCAAAACTCTCAATACAATGTGTCATCTAACTAAATCTCACACTGCCATATTTCTTCTTTGAATGTTGGAAATAATGAAAATGATGGGTAGGCTTACAAATCTCCACACCAATAAAGCAGCTTTATGCACAACTATTGTTCATACATATCTAATCTGCAGTAGGTCACTTACCATCTGCACTGTACTGTTCCAAAAAAGACGATTCACCAAACTTCCTACACTTGGTCCACGTGTTGGTCTACATCCCATAGTAAGTGTATTCATTAAAGATCTCTGTTGGGAGTGACAGCAGTGTAGCCTCATTGTGTCAGTTCACAGCAGCACACTGAACTGGGAATCTACTGAGTGAATCAGACACCGTTTTCAGTCCCCGTAAGAACAAAATGTTTATGTTCATACCTCCCACAGAAGAAAAACTAAAACACATTTTCAGAAGACTGTGGATGTGGGTCATCGTATGATGCAGTACCTGGTAGATTTAGACGATCTGCAACACACACTGCTCCCCTCAAAGCATTATATTGTCTTATTGACGGTTGGTATTCCCTGGGGAGAGAGCATACCTTCTGGGTAAAACAGCACTTATCAACACCTCTCACACTCCTAGCAGACGCTGTCATTGGGAAGAATGTCCCACTCGTAGGGTCAATTGCTATTGTATAGAGTCTGTCAAAACAAAGTACCCATATACCTTCAATTAATAGCTGGGGTGTTTATTTGCCTCAATCACTGAACACGGCCTGCACTTATTACAGACTATTAGTCCCGTGTGGCTCAGTTGGTAAAGCATGGCACTTGCATGGTTGTGGGTTCAATTCCCACGGGGGACTAGTATGGAGGGGAAAAAAGTATTAAATGTTTGCACTCACTACTGCTAAATMACTAAAATGTAAATGTAAAATGGATCAGAGACTATTTGAGCCAGGTGTCTATTTGTAAAGTAGATGCAGGGAGTCAGGAAAGTTTAAGTGAGTTTAATAAAAAGAACATGGAGATATGCAAAACAAGAGAAGCGTACTGGACATGAAAAGAAAACCAATATTGCCTGAAGACTGAAGCTACTGAGGGCTAAATAAAGGGGAAGTAATCAAGGTATTGATGAAGTCCAGGTGTGCATAACGATAGGGAGCAGGTGTGCGTAATGATGGTTGCCAGGTGTGCGTAATGTGCGTTGCCAGGACCGGTTGTTGGTGGACCGGCGACGTTGAGCGCCAGAGTGGTAGAGTGGGTGTAGGCGTGACACTATTTCCTTAATGAACACAGCTTTTGGGCAATAAAATGTTGAAAAGACTACCACACTGTTTACTGTGACCAGTATAAACATTATAATACCAAATCCATCTCAGATCAGACTTGCAAAGACTAGGCTGCCTATCATACACCTCTGATTTCGCACTTCAGCACCATGGAGAGTGGTACCATTACTCACTGAAGTTTTGTTTAGCTTTGGGCAGTCTGGTTCCTTATGTCCTGATGTTAGATGTTTATTTTTTTTGTAATATCAGAGCTGTGTCCATGGTAAGCTCGTAAAAATAGTATTTATTTGAATGGCATTTATTTGCTGAAATGTGTGCTGATGCCCGGCTATTAAAAGGGACAGGTGGCTATTTGAGACTGTGTTTGATTTAGGTTTTACCGTACTCTAAAATGCACAATTTGTTTTAATGCGTCAAATGTCCCTTGACTACCCAAGTGGAAATGCTTGGCATCTCTTCTTTTTTTTATACATAGCTTCGTCGCCCAAAAATGATTTAACCTAATTTGAACATTTTGTCATAAAGTCCACATGTTCAACTTAAGAAAAACATGTTTTCCCATCTCAAGAAGTTAAATAAAAAAAATAATATAGTAAGTGTCTATTAAGTGCCAAATAAAGTAACAGGGTTGTCGACTTCATCTTAAATCAGCCATAAATGCCATTGTGACAGGGAGAGTGGAAGCTTGTTGTGTGCAACAAGGAGTGGCAATAGAATGCGATCTTCACAAAATGCAACCCCCTCTTCGTTTTCCACCAAAAAACACCAGAAAATTGTCAAAAAGAGTAGAACCAGCTCTCCTGCTTTTATACTATGACACTATGGCACTTTGACTATAAGATGCTCAATGCTTCTTTAGAATAAAAAAAAGGAATAGTTTAACCATATTAAAATGAGAGTCCAGTTCACGTAACAGGATTAACCTTAAAATGAAAGACAGACATTTCATGTGATTAAATCACTAATCACAATTAAATAAATAATAATCTTCAGAAATGACTAGGGCTTTACAATGATAGTAAAAACTTGGAGAAAGTTGTGGTTAAGTGGGTTAAAATCTTTCTAAAAGTCACAGCGGGTACACAGAGGGACATGTCAAAATGATGAAATTTGGCACTTTAGAAAGTCTTTATTCATATAAAAAATCGTATTCATTAAATGTCCCATGTATTCTCTATTAAAGGGCACTTTATTTAATATAACAGGATTTTAAAATTCAATATTGGTGGACAATTTCTACTTAAAATATCAGGTATTAATTTCGTGGAACGACCCATTTGCCTTGTGCTTTTGTGGTCTGCTTTAAACAATCTGAGACTTTGGGGTTAGTATGTAAGACCAAATAAATACAGTGCAGTATGTAGCCTAACAATTCTTTAAATATATTCTGGCATTTTATATCTTCTTCTTCACACATTTGTTCAGTGACTATATTCATTAGGGAGGTCAGGTGTGTGTGTTTGTGTTGGACTATCGTCTCTATTTCTGTACATATCTGCGATTGTCCTTAATAATTCATTGCAGCTCCATGTTTCCAACCCAGCGGATTAAAGCCAAAATACAAAGATCATGTATAGCTCTAGGGCCAGTGAATTCGGTGTCAGTGAGTCATGTGTGGTGGCTAGGGTCTGTTTCACATACAGAATGCCAGTCCTCCTGAATCCCATGGCCCTCTCTGGCAGGGCAATACATTTCAGACTTGACATACATATTGACAGCAATTGAATAATTGAAGATATTTATGAGTTGGGGGGGGGGGAAGTCAAAGTAGTGAGGTGTAATGAAAGTTGATGCTGCTTCTCTGTCAAAACAGAAAACTGTTGAGATGAATAATGTTACTGACTTACTTGAAGTAGCCTAAACTAGTTTTATGAAATAGAATACATATGGATAAAAAACAAAAACTGGATAAATATGGTAGATATACTATCTATTACGCTTTGTGATAGATATCCATCTTAGGGGGAAGTTAATTCAATTCTCCAGAGGTCAAGTCATGATGATGTGAAATGAAAAAGGGTAGACAGTCAGGAGGCTGGACGCTGGAGATCTGGAGACTAGAGATCTTATCCTTACTGGCAGCCAAGTAAGAGAGCTTCCAGAGGACAGAACCACACAATGGCTTGGAATAATCCCAGGACTCGGTATCTCTCCTGGACATAGGACAAGTATGTCCTGAACAGATTCTGGATGTATGTTTGTCTGTTTGAAACGAACAACACAAATTGTGTACACAGCATCAAGTCAAATGTTCATAGCATTGGTACATTTCATTTTCCTTGCTGATTTTCCATCCTGAAAATATTTKAAATTTTTAGCAACCCAGTGTCATAGGTAGAGTGCAATAATGTATACACTGAATTATGATAAAACCAACATGTTAGAATTCAATGATAGTTACACTGATGTACAACTGAAAATCAATGTGGTATTTGTCTCATTTAAGAAGTTTCCCACAACTTGTATAATATAAGAATCCCAGAACATAAAATCAATTGTAACCTTCATTAGTGTGCAGCAAAGACATTTGTGACACTTTCCCAGTAAATGTAGATCACATAGTATTGGATTGGAGATGGATATGAACAGGCTCCATATTATATCTGTATGGGGGTGTCTGCCTCCCACAACATGCCAATAGTAGAGACTCGTGTTTCTAACTAATGAGATTAGAGCATATCTGCTTCAGACATGCTGCTCTCACCCTTCTACCTCCACAGGGCTCTCAGAGCAATCCTGATAAGGTGTAGTAGGATAGATAACATTCTCTCTATCACACATACTRTCATTCTCTCACTCTCCCTCCTCCTCGCTTTGTATCTCCGTATCTTGTGTAATGCACACACAAACGTACACTCATTCATTTGCAGTAACTACCTTTCAACAAACAGCACTTACAACATCAAGCAGCAAAGCGACACAGATAACTACTCTTACAAATGATGTTACTACATGATGAGCGATATATCAAATAACATTTTATTGGTCACATACACATATTTAGCAGATGTTATTACGGGTGTAGTGAAATGCTAGTGAGCAAACAACTAGACCTGCATGAACACATATTGTGGAGCTTTAATCTAAGAAATGATAACCATGACCTATTTGGAACCTCTTAATGTGTACTGTAATGGAAGCACTTTAAATGCTACGTAACTTAATGCTACAAAATAACATCCATCCAGTACACATGTAATACATGGAGCAAACAGCAACTGGAGGCAAGTAGCCAACACTATCTCTTTAATACGGATTTGAGCTGTGTCTGTCAAGGTCTGGTGCTTCTTTTATATTTCTACCTTTAGTCCAAGCAGTCTGGTATCTGTTGTGGGCTTTGTTGGCAGTAGATTGGTGTTTGTGTGGGCATGTGCACTTGGCAGGACAGGGGGTGAGAGAATGCACAGCTACATTCCATTTTCTTTTCAGTCCCAAGACTGTGCTAGGCAGTTCAGCTTGGGTGGTATGTGTTTCTAAGCTCTGCTGTGTACTTATCATCCAAAGGCAGGATTAGAGAAGTACATGCAACAGGATTTGGATTTCCTTTGAATGGCTCAATTTTCATATCTCTTAGACCAAGAAGTCAGTCTCAGGGTTCAAGACAAGGCACAGATCACAAATGCACACATTGATTTCTGGGGACTTGTCTATCCCATGGTGATTGTGTTCAAAATATATATTTATTTTGCACTGTAGCCTTTAGGCTACTTAAGCCTGACAACAATGTTTTCAAAGAAAAGTGTATTTTCAAGATGCCGATACTCTATAGCCATTGATTTATGACCTACTAGAAACATCCCTGAAATGAATTCGCACTTATAGAAATATGACAGGGATATAAAACATGCATAGACAAGAAACAACACAGAGGACAGAACTTGGGTTCATTACACCCATCATGTCTCCTGTTAGTTTTTTCTCACAAGGGCGTGTCAGCCAGCCAACTACACCGACGTAACCTACGTACCTCATGACAACTCGCTGGTCTAACCTACCTCTGGGATAGACCAGGGGCAAGGGGATGGGGTCAGCTGATGCTGCACGAGGCTCCTTCAGGTCTCCATAATTCACATTGTCAGCTGAACCCAGCGCCAACCCATAGCTGTGTCATCATCACACACAGTCAAGGGTCTGGCCTGTCGCTGCAGATGAAACCACCAGCTCACCACTGTCCAGGAACATTGAGACCTATTTCACATTCACTAAAGCCTTGTTCACATTYGCAGTTTGAAATGACTAAAATACATATTTTCCCCATATCTGATTCTAATCTGTTATTTTTCCTGCAGTCTGAACAGCCAATGCACGTGGAATTTAGTATTTCAAGCCACATTTATGATGTCAGATACAAATCTGATTCCTGGCTATCCAAACGGTCAAATCTGATTTATTTGCCCTCACATGGTTTTTAGACTGTTATTTGGCTTAACTTGTTCCTTGCCAACTTCTCTGTTGACAATCTAACAACAACATGTGGTAACTAACTGGCTTGTTAATTGTTTACAAACAAATGAGTGAATGGCTAGAAAGCTAAACAGCTACCTTGCTGGCTAGTTGACTGCTGTGGCAAGCTAAAAATGACTCGTTTTGAAAGATGGATCATCTTATCATCTTACCTTATCCTTTGATGCTTTAATAAAAGTTAAATGTTCTTAAACTATGATTTCTTTACACTATAATGTTGAACATTCAAAGCAACTGAGGCATTGTTGTCACCTTAGCTTGCTTCATACAGTACCAGTCAAAACTTTGGACACACCTACTCATTCAAGGGTTTTTATTTATTTTACTATTTTCTACATTGTAGAATAATAGTGAAGACATCTTGTAGAATAATTTTGAAGACATCAACACTATTAAATAGCAAATATGGAATCATGAAGTAACAAAAAAATTGTTCAACAAATTCATCAAGATTCTTCAAAGTTGCCACCCTTTTCCATGAAGACAGCTATGCACACTCTTGGCATTCTCTCAACCAGCTTTACCTGGAATTCGTATCCAACAGTCTTGAAAGAGTTCCCACATATGCTGAGCACTTGTTAGCTGCTTTTTTTCACTCTGCAGTCCAACTCATCCCAAACTATCTCAATTGGGTTGAGGTCGGGTGATTGTGGAGGCCAGGTCATCTGATACAGCACTCCATCACTCTCCTTCTTGGTCAAATAGCCCTTACACACCCTGGAGGTGTGTTCGGTCATTGTCCTGTTGAAAAACAAATGATAGTCCCACTAAGCACAAACATGATGGGATAGCATATCACTGCGTCTCACAAAGACACAGCGGTTGGAACCAAAAATCTCAAATTTGGACTCATCAGGCCAAAGGACAGATTTCCACCAGTCTAATGTCAATTGCTCGTGATTCTTGACTCAAGCAAGTCTCTTCTTATTATTGGTGTCCTTAGTAGAGGTTTCTTTGTTACATCAACTCTGTGAAGCATTTATTTGGGCTGCAATTTCTYAGGCTGGTAACTCTAATGAACTTATCCTCTGCAGCAGAGGTAACTCTTGGTCTTCCTTTCCTGTGGCGGTCCTCATGAGAACCAGTTTCATCATAGCGCTTGATGGTTTATGTGACTGCACTTGAAGAAACGTTCAACATTTTTTAAATGTTCCGGATTGACTGACCTTCATGTTTTAAAATAAATGATTGACTGTCATGTCTCTTTGCTTATTTGAGCTGTTCTTAACATGACATGGACTTGGTATTTTACCAAATAGGGCTATCGTCTGTATATCACCCCTACCTTGTCACAACACAACTGATGAAACGCATTAAGAAGGAAAGAAATTCCACAAATGAACACAAGACACACCTGTTCATTGAAATGCATTCCAGGTGACTACCTCATGAAGCTGTTTGAGAGAATGCCAAGAGTGTGCAAATCTGTCATCAGCCAAAGGGTGGCTACTTAGAAGAATCTGAAATATAAAATACATTTTGATTTGTTTTTTGGTTACTACATGAGATGTTTCTACAACTTGATTGGAGTCCACCTGTGGTAAACTGACTTGATTGGACATGATTTAGAAAGGCACACACCTGTCTATATAAGGTCCCACAGTTGACATTGCATGTAAGAGCAAAAACCAAGCRATCAGGTCAAAGGAATTGTCCATAGAGCTCCGAGACAGGATTGTGTTAAGACACAGATCTGGGGAAGGGTACCAAAACATTTCTGGAGCATTGAAGGTCACCAAGAACACAGTGGCCTCCATCATTCTTAAAATGAAGAAGTTTGAAACCACCAAGACTCTTCCTAGAGCTGGCCGCCCTGCAAAACTGAACAATCAGGGGAGAATGGCCAGACAGAAGCCACTCTTCAGTAAAAGGCACATGACAGCTCGCTTGGAGTTTGCCAAAAGGCACCTAAAGGATTCTCAGACCATACCAAGCATCACATCTGGAGGATACCAGGCACCATCCCTACGGTGAAGAATGGTTGCAGCAGCATCATGCTGTGGGGATCTTTTTCAGTGGAAGGACTGGGAGACTAATCAGAATTAAGGCATAGATGAATGAAGAAAAGGAGAGAGATCCTTGATGAAAACCTGCTCCAGAACGCTCAGGACCTCATACTGGGGTGAAGGTTCACCTTCCATAAGGACGACAACCCTAAGCACACAACCAAGACAACACAGGAGTGGTTTAGGGACAAGTCTCTGAATGTCCTTGAGGGGCCCAGCCAAAGCCCAGACTTGAACTCGATCAAACATCTCTGGAGAGACCTGAAATTAACTTCTTTCAGCTAGGGGGCAGAATTTTTATGTTTGGAAAAATAACGTTCCCAAGGTAAACGGTCCAGATGCTAGAATATGCATATAATTGACAGATTATGATAGAAAACACAAAAGTTTCCAAACTGTCAAAATACTGTCTGTGAGTATAACAGAACTGATTTTGCAGGCGAAAACCTGAGGAAATCCAATCCGGAAGTGCCTTTTATTTGGAAAAATCCCTGTTCCGTTGCCTGCCCCTCCTCCATTTAAAGGCGTATCAACCAGATTCCTTTTCCAATGGCTTCCTCAGGCTGTGACCAGGCTTTAGACATAGTTTCAAGCTTTTATTTTGAAAAATGAGCGAGATTTTTAAAAACGCGTCAGGTGTCCTGTTCCAGCGTGCGAGAGATTTTTATTTTTAATTTTTTTATTTTACCGTTATTTTACCAGGTAAGTTGACTGAGAACACGTTCTCATTTGCAGCAACGACCTGGGGAATAGTTACAGGGGAGAGGAGGGGGATGAATGAGCCAATTGTAAACTGGGGATTATTAGGTGACCGTGATGGTTGAGGGCCAGATTGGGAGATGTAGCTCGACATTTTCTTTCTCTGTAGTATTGAATAGGTTACCGTCCGGTTGAAATATTATCGATTATGTATGTTAAAAACAACCTGAGGATTGATTATAAAAAACGTTTGACATGTTTCTACGAACATTACGGATACTTTTTGGAATTTTCGTCTGCCTTTCAGGACCGGAACGAGCCTGTGGTTTTCTGAACATAACGCGCAAACCAAATGGCGGTTTTTGGTTATAAAACAAACAAAAAACTAAAAATAACATTTATTGTGTAACTGGGAGTCTCGTGAGTGCAAACATCCGAAGATTATCAAAGGTAAGCGATTAATTTGATTGCTTTTCTGACTTTCGTGACCAAGCTAATTTGAGGCTAACTGTTCTTACTGTTTTGTCTAGTGATTGATAAACTCACAAACGTTTGGATTGCTTTCGCTGTAAAGCATATTTTTTTAAATCTGACACGATAGGTGGATTAACAACAAGCTAAGCTGTGTTTTGGTATATTTCACTTGTGATTTCATGATTATAAATATATTTAGTATTTTTTTGGAATTTGGCGCTCTGCAATTCAGCGGTTGTTTACGAAAATTATCCCGCTAAAGGGATCCGTGCGGCAAGTTAACTGTGCAGCAACGCTCCCCATCCAAACTGACAGAGCTTGAGAGGATCTGCAGAGAAGAATGGGAGAAATTCTCAAATACAGGTATGTGAATCTTGTAGCGTCGAGGCTGTAATCGCTGCCACAGGTGCTTCAATAAAATACTGAGTAAAGGGTCTGAATATTTATGTAAATGTATTGTAGAGATGTAAAAATAAAATCGAACACCTACGATCAAGATTATCCTACCAAAGGGACATTAAAAACTGTAATATCTTATGTTTCACTGAGTCGTGGCTGAACCGACACGGTTAATATAGAGCTGGCAGGATGTTCCATGCACCGGCAGAACAGAGAAGCTATGCCTGGTAAGATGAGGGGTGGGGTTGTGTGTCCATTTGTCAATAACAGCTGGTGCGCGATGTCTAATGCTAAAGAAGTCTCGAGGTATTGCTCGCCTGAGGTAGAGTATCTTATGATAAGCTGTAGACCACACTATCTACCAAGACAGTTCTCATTTATATTATTCGTAGCCATCTACTTACACTACAGAACGATGCTGGCACTAAGACAGCACTCAACCAACTCTATAAGGCCACAAGCAAACAAGAAAACGCTCATCCAGAAGCGGAACTCCCAGTGGCCAGAGACTTTAATGCTGGCAAACATAAATCCGTTTTACCAAATTTCTTCCAGCATGTCATATGTGCAACCAGAGGAATAAAGCTCTAGACCACCTTTACTCCACACACAGAGATGCATACAAAGATCTCCCCCGCCCTCCATTTGGCAAATCTGACCACAATTCTATCCTCTTGATTCCTGCTTACAAGCAAAAACTAAAGCAGGAAGTACCAGTGACTCGCTCAATATGGAAGGGTCAGATGATGCGGATGTTATACTACAGGACTGTTTTGCTAGCACAGACTGGAATATTTTCTGGGATTCATCCAATGCATTGAGGAGTATACCACCTCAGTCATCGGCTTCATCAATAAGTGCATCGATGACGTCGTCCCCACAGTAACCGTACATACATATCCCAACCATAAGCTATGGATTAGAGGCAACATCCGCATCGAGCTAAAGGCTAGAGCTGCCACTTTCAAGGAGCGGGACACTAATCCGGACGCCTATAAGAAATCCCGCTATGCCCTCAGATGAACCATCAAACAAACAAAGTGTCAATACAGGATTAAGATTGAATCCCACTATWCCGGCTCCGATGCTCCCCGGATGTGGCAGGGCTTGAAAAGTATTACGGACTACAAAGGGAAACTCAGACGTGAGCTGCTGAGTGACGTGAGGCAACCAGACGAGCGAAATACCTTTTTTGCTCGCTTTGAGGAAAGCAACACTGAAGCATGCACGAGAGCACCAGCTGTTCTGGACGACTGTGTGATCACGCTCCCGGTAGCCGATGTTAGCAAGGCCTTTAAACAGGTCAACATTCACAAAGCCGCGGGGCCAGACAGATTACCAGGACGTGTACTCAAAGCATGCCCAGACCAACTGGCAAGTGTCTTCACTGACATTTTCAACCTCTCCCTGATCGAGTCTGTAATACCTGCATGTTTCAAGGAGACAACCATAGTCCCTGTCCCCAAGGAAGTGAAGGTAACCTGCCTAAATGATTACCACCCCATAGCACTCACGTCGGTATCCATGAAGTGCTTTGAAAGGCTTGTCATGGGTGGGCCTTTCCACTGCCCTTTCCCACCTGGACAAAAGGAACACCTATGTGAGAATGCTGTTRATTGACTACAGCTCAGCATTCAACACCATAGTGCCCACGAAGCTCATCGCTAAGCTAAGGACCCTGGGACTAAACACCTCCCTCTGCAACTAGATACTGGACTTCCTAACGGGTCGCCCCCAGGTGGTATGGGTAGGCCACCACACGTCTGCCACGCTGATCCTCAACACTGGGGCCCCTCAGGGGTGTTTACTTAGTCCCCTCCTGTACTCCCTGTTCACCCACGACTGTGTTGCCAAACACGAATCCAACACCATCATTAAGTTTGCTGACGACACAACAGTGGTAGGCCTGATCACCGACAACGATGAGACAGCCTATAGGGAAGCAGTGTGGTGCCAGGACAACAACCTCTCCCTCATTGTGAGCAAGACAAAGGAGCTGATCGTGGACTACAGGAAAAGGCGGGCCGAACGGGCCCCCATTCAGACCGATGGGGCTATAGTGGAGCGGGTCGAGAGTTTCAAGTTCCTTGGTGTCCACATCACCAACAAACTATCATGGTCCAAACACACAAAGACAGTCGTGAAGAGGGCACGACAACACCTTTTCCCCCTCAGGAAACTGAAAAGATTTGATATGGGTCCCCAGATCCTCAAAAAGTTCTACAGCTGCACCATCGAGAGCATCCTGACCGGTTGCATCACTGCCTGGTATGGCAACTGCTCGGCATCTGACTGTAAGGCGCTACAGAGGCTAGTGCGTATGGCCCAGTATATCACTGGGGCCAAGCTTCCTGCCATCCAGGACCTATACAATAGGCTGTGTCAGAGGAAAGCCCAAAAATGTGTTAGAAACTCCAGTCTCACAAGTCATAGACTGTTTTCTCTGCTACCGCACGGCAAGCTGTACCGGAGCACCGAGTCTAGGACCAAAAGCCTCCTTGTACACTGCTGCTACTCGCTGTTTATTATCTATGCATAGTCACTTCACCCTAAAGAACAGTCAAAAGGTGGGAAGTTGATCATTAGATTTTGGAGCACCCAACTTGAGCTATTTTAGAAGTACACAATAATGGGCGAATTCATGGAATTACATATTTTTTCTTGGACATCACCAAGTTCCTCTAATTCTTAATTAACTGCCTGCAATACCATAGGGATGTATGAGAATGACCCTGAACTTTTTATTTAAAAAGATTTGCTGAAATGCCATAAACACATCTCCCCTGTTGCAAAAGCCTAAAATAGATTGTTAGGATTWAAAAAATTCACAACTCGCTATTAGAGGGAAGAGAACAGCAGGTGTTGCTAACACTGAAGTCCTGCCTAGATACATGTCACATTCCTRTGCCCAGGAGTTGCTGACACCTGTCAGATCTTACAATGCCTGAATAGGTATTTTAAGTATCAGATAACCACATCATATGTTATAGCAATCTGTCAGTCGATGACACAGTCGATGACGTGGCACGCAACCATTGGATGATGCATGCAACGTCTGAGCAGGGGAATGCGACCATAGCCTCCACTGGGACTGAAACAAAAAGGTAGCCTTTTAACAGAATATTTAAAAGCTTGTGCTAAGCAATCTAAAATGCAAGCAGCTAAGCCAAACTTGCTTGGTTTAAATTTTAATTCAAGATATTGGTTTGTGGTGTTTGAATGACAAGTTTGTAGATTATGTCAAATTGAGGATAATTAACTGTATCAACACAACTGTTGTTGTACAAGTCAAGGAAATCATGCTGCTTGCTTAGTGAGTACCGTTTCTTCCTGATTCTGCTCATACCGATGCTTGAACCCAGGATCTCTTCCTCTCAAACACGTGACCGCTAGCAATTATGGCATCGCGAATGGAGAGAAAGAAGGCTGAGGAGTGAGTTTCACCGTTCCCCATCACCGCTACCGGTAAGGTCATCAGCTGAGGTTCAACATAAAGCTGGTTGATTGTTTTACATAAGCTCACAAAGATATAAAGTATTTGTTTTGGAGTATCTTCAAATAAAAAACTATCAGTGAACAAAAGCTTTCAAGAAGTCATATTGAAAGAGTTGCATCTGTTGAATAGGTTGGTCTTTAATGATACCCCATGACTATGCCTGTTGTAACTTGTGGGAAATGGTGTTATTATTATTGAATGCTCCCAGACACAACACTTCAAAGCAGCCAGATAAATACCAACTGCTGTGAAGGTGATACTACCTTCTACTAAGCAAACTTCTTTTAAATTCTCTACTCAACAGCTACTGTACATTATATAGGCTGTTTTTATCAACATTTATCAAATCAAATTTAATTGGTCACATACACGTGTTTAGCAGATGTTATTGTGGGTGTAGTGAAATGCTTGTAATATTATCTTGTAATTTTTATATTGCTGAAGTAATCATATTGTTTATCCTTAAACCATTGTTAACTGGCAGAAGACTTTCATAATCTCAACGATTCAAGAAGTCTTAATGTGAACCCACTAACCAATTAAGAAAAACTGTATTGCAAATCCTTATTTGTAAAGAGATGACTGATTTGAGAGACCCATCTCCCCTTTGGCTTGACACAGAGAGGGATACTGCTCTTTGCAACGAGAGGCACAGGTGCATTTGAAATAAGTCACTGTCAAAAACAAATAGCAAAACAATTATGAAGTTGGCAAACATGGCCACTCCTGAGGGCTCTTGAATTTATGAGGCCGATCCAATTTGTGGCTTATCGATGTACAAGTTCCCTCTCTGCCACAATGCTCTCATTTTTATTGATCCAAGAACTAGAAACATTCCCTTAAGGTCATATAAATGTAAAATATTGCCATAGTTTGACCTGTAGCCCACAACTCAGTGCCAAGGGCTCAATATTCATTGTCAAAAGCTTCTTTGTTACAGATTACATTTCACTCCTTGTTCAAGTCACCATGATCTGCAACACCTATCTGCCTGACAACAATGGCTTTGTTGAAGAGAAGCAGTAAAAATGAATGCTAATGCTAGTATAGAGCCAACATAAAACAGTCATGAATTTGTTTCATCATAGAAGATCAGAGAAATCTTTGTTATCCTGCACCTCAAAAGCAAACGTATTTTATATCTTATAATATAATACATTATAACACAAGAACAAGCTGTGTGGGGCTGTCAACAAGCTGTGTAACGCCATAAGCAAACAACAAAATTCAAACAGAAGCCATGGATTAACTTCTTATGGCTGGGGGGCAGTATTGAGTAGTTTGGATGAATAAGGTGCCCAGAGTAAACTGCCTGCTACTCAGGCCCAGAAGCTAAGATATGCATATTATTGGTAGATTCGGATYGAAAACACTCTGAAGTTTCTAAAACTGTTTGAATGATGTCTGTGAGTATAACAGAACTCATATGGCAGGCAGAAACCTGAGAAAAATCCAACCAGGAAGTGGGAAATCTGAGGTTTGTAGGTTTTCAAGTCTTTGCCTATCCAATATACAGTGTAACATTTCCGATTGCACTTCCTAAGACTTCCACTAGATGTCAACAGTCTTTAGAACCTTGTTTCAGGCTTCTACTGTGAAGGGGGAGCGAATAAGAGCTGTTTGACTAAGAGGTTTGGCAGAATGCCATGAGCTAAYTCATGCGCGCGGCAGTGAGAGTGAGCTGCTTTCCTTTTCATTTCTAAAGACAAAGGAATTGTCTGGTTGGAACATTATTGAAGATTCATGATAAAAACATCCTAAAGATTGATTCTATACATCGTTTGACATTTTCAACGAACTGTAATGGAACTTTTTGACTTTGTCTGGACTAAGTGCTGCGCCTCGTGAATTTGGATTTGTGAACTAAACGCGCAAACAAAAAGGAAGTATTTGGACTTTATCGAGCAAAACAAACATTTATTGTGGAACTGGGATACCTGAGAGTGCAATCCGATGAAGATCATCAAAGGTAAGTGAATATTTATAATGCTATTTCTGACTTCTGTTGACTCCACAACATGGCGGGTATCTGTATGGCTTGTTTTGGTGCCTGAGCGCTGTACTCAGATTATTGCATGGTGTGCTTTTTCCGTAAAGCTTTTTTGAAATCTGACACATCGGTTGCATTAAGGAGAAGTATATCTTTAATTCCTTGCATTTTCATCAACAATTATGATGAGTATTTCTGTAAATTGATGTGGCTCTCTGCAAAATCACCGGATGTTTTGGAAGCGAAACATTACTGAACATAACGCGCAAATGTAAACTGAGATTTTTGGATATAAATATGAACTTTATRGAACAAAACATACATGTATTGTGTAACATAAAGTCCTATGAGTGTCATCTGATGAAGATCATCAAAGGTTAGTGATTCATTTTATCTCTATTTCTGCTTTTTGTGACTCCTTTCTTTGGCTGGAACAATGGCTGTGTTTTTCTGTGACTTGGCGCTGACCTAACATAATCGCATGGTATGCTTTCGTCATAAAGCATGCTTTCGTCGTAAAGCCTTTTTGAAATCGGACACTGTGGTGGGATTAACAACAAGTTTATTTTTTAAATGGTGTGTAATACTTGTATGTTTGAGGAATTTTAATTATGAGATTTCTGTTGTTTGAATTTGGCGCCCTGCACTTTCACTGGCTGTTGTCAAAACAATCCCGTTAACGGGATTTCAGCCATAAGAAGTTAAAGGCAACATCTGCGAGCCTACCAGGTGAGCAAAATGTCTTCTATGCTCGTTTCGAGACAAGCAACACTGATCCATGCATGAGAACACTAGCTSTTCAGGACAACTGTGTGATCTTGCTCTCAGTAGCCAATGTGAGTAAGACCTTTAAATAGGTTAACATATACAAGGCCGCGAGGCCAGACGAATTACCAGGACGTGCTGACCACCTGGCAAGTGTCTTCAGTGACATTTTCAGCCTCTCCCTGACCCAGTCTGTAATACCTACATGCTTCAAGAAGACCACCATAGTCCCTGTGCCCAAGAAAGCAAAGGTAACCTGTCTAAAATCGCTCAACACGGGGGCCCCTCAGTGGTGCATGCTTAATCCCCTCCTGTACTCCTTGTTTAACCACGGCAGCATGTCCGCCTTCGACTCCAACACCATAAGTTTGCAGACAACATGACAGTGGTAGGCCTGATCACTGTCATTGATGAGACAGCCTATTGGGAGTAGGTCAGTGACCAGGCAGTGTGATGCCAGGACACCAACCACTCCCTCAACGGCAAACCGTGGATTGATGGCAGCATTCGTGCAAAACTGAAAGCGCGAACCACTGCTTTTAACCAGGGCAAGGTGACCGGAAGCATGACCGAATACAAACAGTGTAGCTATTCTCCACGCAAGGCAATCAAACAAGCTAAGCGTCAGTATAGAGACAAAGTAGAGTCGCAATTCAACGGCTCAAACATGTGACGTATGTGGCAGGGTCTACAGTCAATCACAAATTACAAAAAGATAACCAGCCCTGTCACAGACACCAACGTCTTGCTCCCAGACAAATTTAACAACTTCTTTGCTCGCTTTGAGGACAATACAGTGTCACTGACACGGCCCGCTACCAAAACCTGTGGGCTCTCCTTCACCGTGGCCAACGAGTAAAACATTTAATCGAGTTAGCCCTCGCAAGGCTGCCGGCCCAGACGGCATCCCCAGCCGTYTCCTCAGAGCATGCAAAGACCAGCTGGCTGGTGTGTTTACGGACATATTCAATCAATCCCTATCCCAGTCTGCTGTGCCCACATGCTTCAAGAGAGCCACCATTGTTCCTGTTCCCAAGAAAGCTAAGGTAACTGAGATAAACAACTATTGCCCCGTAGCATTCACTTCTGTCATCATGAAGTGCTTTGAGAGACTAGTCAAGGATCATATCACCTCCACCCTACCTGATACCCTAGACCCACTCCAATTTGCTTACCGCCTCAATAGGTCCACAGACGACACAATTGCAATCACACTGCACACTGCCCTAACCCATCTGGACAAGAGGAATACCTTTGTAAGAATGCTGTTCATCGACTACAGCTCAGCATTTAACACCATAGTACCCTCCAAACCAGTCATTAAGCTTGAGACCCTGGGTCTCGACCCTGCCCTGTGCAACTGGGTACTGGACTTTCTGACGGGCCGCCCCCAGGTGGTGAGGGTAGGAAATAATATCTCCACCCGCTGATCCTCAACACTGGGGCTCCACAAGGGTGCGTTCTCAGCCCTCTCCTGTACTCCCTGTTCASCCATGACTGAGTGGCCATGCACACCTCCAACTCAATCATCAAGTTTGCAGACGACACTACAGTGGTAGGCTTGATTACCAACAATGACGAGACGGCCTACAGGGACAAGGTGAGGGCCCTCGGAGTGTGGTGTCAGGAAAATAACCTCACACTCAACGTCAACAAAACAAAGGAGATGATCGTGGACTTCAGGAAACAGCAGAGGGATCACCCCCCTATCCACATTGACGGGACAGTAGTTGAGAAGGTGGAAAGTTTTAAGTTCTTCGGCGTACACATCACGGACAAACTGAAATGGTCCACCCACACAGACAGCGTGGTGAAGAAGGCGCAACAGCGCCTCTTCAAACTCAGGAGGTTGAAGAAATTTGGCTTTTCACCGAAAACATTCACAAACTTTTACAGATGCACAATCGAGAGCATCCTGTCGGGCTGTATTACAGCCTGGTATGGCAACTGCTCCGCCCACAACCGRAAGGCTCTCCAGAGGATAGTGTGGTCTGCACAACGCATCACTGGGGCAAACTACCTGCTCTCCAGGACACCTACYTCACCCGATGTCACAGGAAGGCCAAAAAGATCATCAAGGACAACAACCACCCGAGCCACTGCCTGTTCTCCCCGCTATCATCCAGAAGGTGAGGTCAGTACAAGTGCATCAAAGCTGGGACTGAGAGACTGAAAATCAGCTTCTATCTCAAGGCCATCAGACTGTTAAACATCCATCACTAACATTGAGTGGCTACTGCCGACATACAGACTCACATCTCTAGCCACTTTAATAATTAATAATTGGATGTAATAAATGTATCAATAGTCACTTTAAACAATGCCAATTTATATAATGTTTACATACCCTAGATTACTCATCTCATGTGTTGTCACGTTCTGACCTTAGTTCCTTTGTTATGTCTTTATTTTAGTTCAGGGCGTGAGTTGGGGTGGGCATTCTATGTTGTTTTTTCTATGTTTTGTTCTATTGTCCTTTTCGATGTGTTTGGCCTAGTATGGTTCTCAATCAGAGGCAGGTGTCAGTCGTTGTCTCTGATTGGGAGCCATATTTAGGTAGCCTGGTTTTCATTTTGTTTTGTGGGTGATTATTTTCTGTTTGCTGTTTCACCGTACAGGACTGTTCGTTTTGTCGTTTTATTGGTTTTGTTCAGTGTTCAGTTTCTTATTAAAACATTATGGACACTTACCATGCTGCGCATTMGTCCTCCTCTTCTTCCACCCACGACGAGCGTTACATGTGTATATACTGTACTCTATACCATCTACTGCATCTTGCCTATGTCGCACGGCCATCGCTCATCCATATATTTATATGTACATATTCTTATTCATCCCTTTACACTTGTGTGTATAAGGTAGTTGTTGTGAAATTGTTAGATGACTTGTTAGATATTACTGCACTGTCGGAACTAGAAGCACAAGCATTTAGCTACACTCGCATTAACATCTGTTAACCATGTGTACGTGACCAATCACATTTGATTTGATTTGATTTAAAGACTGGAGATTCAAGGCAATCCACTTGTACCCATATTCAAGGTGCTGCAAAGTGATTATTTTCTCTGCCACCAAGCTGCAGTTGGTTCAGATGAAGAAAAATAACCATTTTATTTTAGATTATAACATTATCGATGTAGTTATGGTGTAAATTAAATTCATACTGCATTGATTCAATAGTGCCTGGATGCTGTAGGCGGGCATTGGAATCAGGAGTCTAGTGGCAATCTCAAACATAATTATCCCGGTGGGAAGTTACATCCTACTCAGTATGGTAAACTGTCTACGCACGTCAAGAGAAATCACAAGCTTATGCACAGAAAAAGTGTTTACTCCTCGATGATGGTATTCAAGGAGGGACACACATGCTCATTCTGTATGTCAGAATCATACCACTGGCTTTGGAGCTCTTTTACATGGTATTCTTTTTTTTAAGAAACTTCAACCTAGCTAGGCCTATGTTAAATTCAACAACTAGTTTACGTTTGTAGTGCGTCATGAATACATTTGGTGAAAGTTAGTTTGCATGAAAATATAGTTGCCGTCACCTATAGATGGGTTAGCTGACAACGTCACGAAAACAATACATATGCTTCAATTGGGCAGATGTCTGTTCTTGTGATTCTGGATATCCAGATAGCTAGCAACAATGACAAGAAGCTGCCTTGTGGGGAATTGTAAGTGACTCGTTTTAGCTTGTTGTATCTTGTTATTGACATCATGTCTTGTTTTGAGGTGTTTTGATTGATGTCATGTTTATGCTAATATGGCTGAAATTCACTAGCTAACCAACAACTGTAACAATGTATTTGAGAAACAACAAGTGCTCATTGTGCAAATGTATTTGTTTTCAATAAACATTGGAGACGAAAAGTATACTTAACAAAAATAGAAATGCAACAWGCAACAATTTCATAGATTTGACTGAGTTACAGTTCATAGACATCAGTCGGATAAGACCCTGATCTATGGATTTCACATGACTGGGAATACAGATATGCATCTGTTGGTCAAATATACCTAAAAAAAATGTAGGGGCGTGGATCAGAAACCAGTCAGAATCTGGTAGGACCAACATTTGCCACATGCAGTGCGACACATCTCCTTGGTCAGGCGGTTGATCATGGCCTGTGGAATGTTGTCCTACTCCTCTTCAATGGCTGTGAGAAGTTGCTGGATATTATCAGGAATTGGAACACGCTGTCATACACGTAATTCTAGAGCATCCCAAACAGGTTCAATGGGTGACTTCTGCTGAGTATGCAGGCCATGGAAGAAGTGGGACATTTTCAGCTTCTATGAATTGTGTACAGATCCTTGCGACATTACCATGCTGAAACATGAGGTGATGGCGGTGGATGAATAGCACAACAATGGGCCTCACAATCTCGTCACAATATCTCTGTGCATTCAAATTGCCATTGATAAAATTCAATTGTGTTCATTGTCCATAGCTTATGCCTGCCCATACCATAACCCCACCGCCACCATCGGGCACTCTGTTCACAACGTTGACATCTGCAAGCCGTTCGCTCACACGACGCCATACACGCTGTCTGCCATCTGCCCGGTACAGTTGAAACCGGGATTCATCTGTGAAGAGCACACTTCTCCAGCATGCCAGTGGCCATCGAAAGTGAGCATTTTCCCATTGAAGTCGGTTACAACACCGAACTGCAGTCAGGTCAAAATCCTGGTGAGGATGATGACTACGCAGATGAGCTTCTCTTGGATGAAATTCATTCATTCTTTCTTCAGCTGTCTGAGTGGRTGGTCTCAGACGATCCCACAGGTGAAGAAGCCGGATGTAGAGGTCCTGGGCTGGCGTGGTTAAACGTGGTCTGCGGTTGTGAGGCCAGTTGGGCATACTGCCAAATTCTCTATAATAACGTTGGAGGCGGCTTATGGTAGAGAAATAAACATCTGTAGTCAGCATGCCAATTTCAAGCTCTCTCAAAACTTGAGACATCGGTTGCATTGTGTTGTGTGACAAAACTGCACATTTTAGAGTGGACATTTATTGTCCCCTGCACAAAGTGCACCTGTGTAATGGCCATGCTGTTTAATCAGCTTCTTGATATACCACACCTCAGGTGGATGAATTATCTTGGCAAAGGAGAAATGRTCACTAACAGGGATGTAAACAAATTTGTACACAGCATTTGAGAGAAATAAGGTTTTGGTGCTTTTGGAACATTTCTGGGATCTTTTATTTCAGCTCATGAAACATCAGACCAACACTTTACATGTTACGTTTACATAGTTCCACACACCTCTGTTTTGTTGCTAAGCAACAAACCAGTCTATGGTAAATTTGAATATTGTGATGAAAAGAAACATGTTATTGTTCTTATAACAGTGTAATCTCATGACTCACATCCCTAATGAGCGGACCACTTCAACCTCCACCCCTCTTCATTAACATAATTGTATTACCATTACCTGCCAGTGTAGCGTGAACAGATTGATGCCTTTATATTATAAGATTTATGTCATTCAAATCATTCAATCTCGTTGGGTTTCATATCTGTCTAGACATACCTAATTTAGGCATACCTAATTTAGGCATACCTAATTGAGTTCCTTAACCAACTTCCATGTCTATTCTGTTCTTCAGTTCCCACAAATAAAGATGGTTTCCAAAAGCTGGGCCCAATTGATGTCTACAGTTTAGCCAGTGATTGATGAAGCTAACCTCTGATAGTTCACGTCTCATATTGTTGTCTGGTGATACAGAGCAGATACCCTATTAATAAACCTGAGTGATTAATTGCAAAACCTCCCTCCTGTCTCCCCTCCSTMGTAATGTGTTGAAAAGGTGCCCTCCTAATTAGTAAAGCCTGATTGAGTGTCCGTCCTCCCAGAGTCAAAATTCATATTCAGCCTTTTGTGTTGTGAAAATTGGATATTCACACTAGAGGAGAAATGCAGTAAACTCAGAAGCCAAACTGAAATAGAGGATGAATTTGTTCTTCAGGAACGATGCTGTCCTTGCACATGGACTCCCACAGGGTGGATGATTTCATATGTAGAGGGATAATAACATGTCTTTATCTATATATTTTTATGTATTTATTTATTTTATTTAACCAGGCTAGTCTTTATCAGCTAGGGATGCTGGAAAATGTCATACTTCCATGTCCAGTGAGACTACATTCTCAATCATGCATAAACCATATTTGTGATATACTGTAGCTAGTTTAAGTTATAACTAGTATAATACCTGCTAGTTAGTGTTTTAACAACCTAGTAATATGCTGGGAAAGTCCTGCCTGGGCTTAAATATTATTTTATCAAATTCATGAAGACTATAATCGTATTTGTGGATTAGTTTCCTTCTACCTGATGCCTTTCATGAAGGTTTTGATTGCATTTTCTTTTTGTTCATCGAAAACCTTCATAAAAGGCATTGAGTAGAAGTAAATTAAACCATGAATAGGAATAAAAAAATTTACCTGCAGTGCCTTCAGAAAGTATTCATACCCCTTTACATTTTGCAAATTTTGTTGTGCTACAGCCTGAATAAAAAATTACCAAAATTGATCAACACATAATACCCCATAATGTCAAAATTGAATTTTGTTTGTCAAAAATCTTCTAAATTAATAAAAATGAAAACCTGAAATGTATTTTAAGGCGATAAGGATTCAAACCCCTTTGTTATGGCAAGCCTAAAAAAGTTCAGGAATAAAAATGTGCTTAACAAGTCACATAATAAGTTGAATGGACTCATTTTGTGTTCAATAATACTGGTTAACATGATTTTTTAATGACTACCCCTTCTCTGTACCCCACACATGTCCCTCAGTCAAGTAGTGAATTCTAAGCACAGATTCAGCCACAAAGACCAGTTTTTTTTCAATGCCTCACAAAGAAGGGCACCGATTGGTAGATGTGTAAAAATTWAAAAAGCAAATACTGAATATTACTTTGAGCATGGTGAAGTTATTAAATAAGCTTTCAATAGTGTATCAATACGCCCAGTCACTACAAAGTTACAGGTGTCCTTCCTAACTCAGTTGCATTAGAGAAAGGAAACTGTTCAGGGATTTCACTATGAGGCCAATGCTGCTTTTATAAACAGTTACAGAGTTGAATGGTTGTGATATGAGAAAACTGAGGATGTATCAACAACATTGTAGTTACTTCACAATACTAGCCTAAATGACAGAGTAAAAAGTAGGAAGCTGGTACAGAATAAAAATATTCCAAAACATGCGTCCTGTTTGCAACAAGGCACTTAAGTAATACTGGGAAAAAAAGGCAAATAAATATATATTTTGTCCGGAAAACAAGCATTATGTTTGGGGCAAATCCAAAACAACACATCATTGAGTACCACTCTTCTTATTTTCAAGCATGGTGGTGCCTGCATCATGTTATGGTGTGCTTGTCATCGGCAAAGATTAGTGAGTTTTTTAGGATAAAAAGAAATGGAATACAGCTAAACACAGCCAAATTCCTAGAAGAAAACCTGGTTCAGTCTGCATTCCAACAAACACTGGGAGACAAATTCACCTTTCAGCAGAACAATAACCTAAAACACAAGGCCAAATCTACACTGGAGTTGCTTACCAAGATGACATTGAGTGTTCCTGAGTGGTCTAGTTCCAGTTTTGACTGAAACCAGCTTCAAATCTATGGTAAGACTTAAATGGCTTTCTAGCAATGATCAACAGCCAACTTGACAGAGCTTGAAGAATATTAAAAAGAATAATGTGCAAAATATTGTACAATCCAGGTGTGCAAAGCTCTAAACCTCTTTGGGCTAGATGGGACGGTAGCGTCCCACCTGGCCAACATCCGGTGAAATTGCAGAGCGCGAAATTCAAAATACAAAATTCGTAATATTAAACATTCAGGAAAATACAAGTGTCTTACATCGTTTAAAAGCTTAACTTCTTGTTAATCCAGCTGCTTTGTCAGATTTCAAAAAAGGATTTACGGCGAAAAAACACCATGTGATTATCTGAGGACAGCGCTCCGCATACAAAAGCATTACATACTTTTTCCAACCAAGCAAAGGCGTCACGAAAGTCAGAAATAGCGATAAAATAAATCTCTTATCTTTGAAGATCTTCCTCTGGTTGCAATCACAAGGGTCCCAGCTACATAACAAATGYTATTTTTGTTTGATAAAGTCCTTCTTTATATCCCAAAAAAGTCKGTTTTTTGGCGCACTTGACTCAGTAATACAACGGTTTCCCTCGTTCAAAATGCATACAAATGAATCCCAAAAGTTACCAATAAACTTTGTCTAAACAAGTCAAACAAAGTTTCTAATCAATCCTCAGGCACCCTAATATGTAAATAAACGATAACATTTAAGACGGAGAATACTATGTTCATTACCGGAGATAAATAACGAAGAGTGCGCCCTCACCGACGCGCACCACAACACTACAGCCAAAATGGGAGCCACTTAGAAAAACTACAAATTCTAGCTAATTTTTCAAAAAACAAGGCTGAAACTCTTTCTAAAGACTGTTGACATCTACTGGAAGCCCTAGGAACTAAAATCTGTGAGGTATTCCATTGATTTCCCCATAGACTAGCATTTTAAATGGTGTCACCTCCAAAAACAACATTTCAGGATGGATTCMCATCGGGTTTTCGCCTGCTATATCAGTTCTGTTATACTCACAGACATTATATTAACATTTCTGGAAACTTACGAGTGTTTTGTATCCAATATTACCAATTATATGCATATCCTAGCTTCTGGGACTGAGTAACAGGCAGTTTACTTTGGGCACCTCATTCATCCAAACTTCCAAATACTGCCCCCTAGCCCAAAGAGGACTTACCCAGAAAGACTCACAGTTGTAATCAATTCCAAAGGTGTTTCTAACATGTATTGTCTCAGGGTGGTGAATACTTATCTAATCAAGATATATTAGTGTTTTAATTTCCATTATCTTTAATAAATCTTATAATTTTTCTTCCACTTGACATTACAGAGTATTTTGTGCAGATCGTTGACCAAAAATGACAATTAAATCCATTTTAATACCAATTTGTAACACTACAAAATGTGGAAAAGGTCAAGGGGTGTGAATACTTTATGAACGCACTGTATATTTTAAAAGGACTTTCCCAACATATTACTCTTAGATAATTTAAGCAGACCTGTGATCTATAAGAAAATGTTACAAACAACTTAATAGCTAGCTATATTAATAGCTAGCTAATATAGCTAGCTATATTACGATGCTAAAAATGATAACTAGCTAGCTAAGTTAAGTTAGTCTGCTACCAAATCATGTAAAAATGTGTCAAATGACTCACCTTAGGAAGCCAAAAATGCTTTAGAGTCAGTTTCTCAAACAGCTTTCTAATTCTTGGTTTATTAGTTGACAGTTCATCCATTGCGCAATCATCTCTCTTTGCGCCAAAATCGAAATTACCTTTGAAGCGTTGGAGCCCCCATTGTCTTGCGTCAAGATGAGCGTCACGTATGAGTGAAGCCATCTGACGTAAGACAATGTCMTGTGATGATGTCACAGCTCCATGTTATTGGTCGATAGACCAATCAATCAAGCATAAAGACCAGATGACGGTAGCCTACCTTATACGCATGTAGCCTAAAAAGTGTCATGGGAGATCATATGTGTACCTCTGAAGGTATATTATGTGTACCTTCAACCCGGGGAACAAAACTGTGACCTAACTGTGACCTTATTTTTGAATGTGTAAGAGCAAACTATTTAAACCTTTTGGGCAGGCTACTACTTTAAGTATTACTTCATGACCAAATAAAAATCAATCATAAGTAAGTGAGTTTTTTCAACACACTAAATGTTATGCATTTAGTTAAGCGAAATGCATAACAATAAGTTAAGCTAAAACAGAAAAATTCTAAATAAATTGCTTGTGCAATAAGCAAAAGCTAAAGTGAAAGCTGTGAATGTGTATTTCTGGAGTAAGGACAGGCCCACTTTACTTTACTGACACTTTATTTACAAATAGCTTCAGTGGTTGGCATTCAAACACTGCGTTGGCCACTGTCTGACGAGCTTGGCATTTCTATTTAATTAGGAAAATGCTCAGTGCTGCTCAACCCCTAATTACACACTATTCAGAGCATTGGGCTGGTTTGAGTGGCAAGGCGATAGCAACCGACTGTAGACTAAAGTCTCTGAGTGAAGTCGGGGGAGGTGCATCTGCGACAGCCGAAAGTCAGACAATGATGTGGTTTTCCAACAGAAAGGCTCAGTGCAACATGGCAGTGTTGCCGTTGTTTATAAAAGTTGTTCTTTATAATGTAGAAATAAACTCCAACCCTATATCACACACTCCCAAACTGAAGATACATGTGTGTACATTGTACAATCAATAAATTGCATCAGTTGGTTCCTGTTTCAGTTACTTCTTTGGTCACGTTCGCGTGGGTTAATCAAAAACACCCTAATGATTGGTTGATAATAGAGCCTTCCACAAAGCCGGTGGTGGCTAGAGGATGAAGTTGGTGAAGAGCAACTGCAGAAACTTGCAGTCSATGGCAATCAAAACGTCATGACCTTTGATCACATGATTTTTGTAAAGTTCATGCAGTTGACATGTAGGCTCAAGTCGGACAATTTTTATCCTCATAATGCAACACACTTTGAAAGGCGGTGAGCAATGATGGTCACCGACTATACAAAAGTGATCCTCTCAAAATGATCTGTAATCTCCCAAAGCCCTCGAAATGTCACAGGGTAAAACGATGCACCAACCTTAAATCAATGTTCAGCGTCCACCTGTTTTTCTTTTGTTGTTTAGAGTGAGACCAACAAGAAAATATGCAATTACATGAAGAGATTCAAATGTAATGACATACGCTACATATACTGTAGCTTCTGTACATACTGTACTGCTGKCAAAGTAATGGAAACAGTTGAGTAAATGAGGGATAAAATGTAGATTGATGTCAGGTGCTTCCACACAGGTGTGGTACCTGAGTTAATTAAGCAATTAACATCCCATCATGCTTAGTTATGTATAAAAATGCTGGGCAGGCCATTATTTTGGCTACCATGGCTATGCCCACATAGGAATAATGCTCCCATCCACATTGCACAAGTGATCACTGAATGGTTTGATGAGCATGAAAATTATGTAAACCTTATGCCATGGCCGTCTCAGTCACCAGATCTCAACTCAATTGAACACTTATGGGAGATTCTGGTGAGCCGCCTGAGACAGTGTTTTCCACCATAATCAACAATTGGGTTGAGAAATTTCTCATGGAACAATGGTATCACATCCCTCCAATAGAGTTCCAGACACTTGAAAAATCTATGCCATGGTGCATTAAAGTTGTTCTGGCTTGTGGTGGTCCAATGCCCTATTAAGATACTTCCCACTGGGCACAGACTTCAATTCAATGTTTATTCCGCGTTGGTTCAATGTAATTTAATTGAAATGATGTGGAAACAACGTTAGTGTGCCCAGTGGGCTTATGTTGGTGTTCCTTTATTTTGGCAGTTACCTGTATGGCTGCATATATTTTATTCCACTCGTCCGTATCGCCACGTTATGTTCATTAGGTTAGAATTGTCTACAAATAAGGCTTGAGCATGCATACAGTAGGCTGCATGAATTGCATGCACTGGTTTTTATAGTTATAATTCAAACTAATTAAGATGAAGGAATATATTGGGCCTGTGCTGTGTGTGTGTGTGTGTGTGTGTGTGTGTGTGTGTGTGTGTGTGTGTGTGTGTGTGTGTGTGTGTGGTCTTCTAGTTAATATGAGCAGCAGTGAAAGCTCTTGAACACTGTACTCTCTCTGATGTTGGAAAGTGATTACAGTACAGCACTACTTTGTTCTACAAACTGATATGGCAAAAAGTAATCCTATCTGGATCCCACTGACTAAAAAGCCTTGCTTATCATTGACGTGTGAATCCCTGGAGCACAGCTTTCCCAAGACGTATTGAACTTTGCAATCCCTGCATTAGATTACATGAGGGAACTGTCTTCGACCCAATTAGGCATTACTATGTGTTACCCATGCATGTTAAAAAAAATCAACTGCATAATACAGCACTTACATATCTGTAATTTTGCCAAGTTGTCAAATTGATTTACAATAGCTGTGTTGACAACAATCTCAGAGTGGGGATGCTGAAAACCATCAAAGCTCAAATGGGTGTCAAAGAATAAATCAGTAGGCTGCTTTTTTTGTATACTAGATGTGCCTTATTATGAATATTAAAAGGTCAAATAGTGCTGGAAAACCTTTATCTGTCTGATGTGGCAGTGGAAAAGACCATATTGTAGGTCACATACTGTATGTGTGAAGAGAGAAAAAAAGTGMCTCTTTAAAGCAAACAACTTGCTGCAGTTAACGTTTTATTAAGTTACAGTTTTAGAAAATTCAACACAAAAGCACAAAACAATGATTCACATGCACAATTTTAGTATACAAGACAAAACAGTTACTTTTCAATATGAAACGCAGTTCTATAGGTCAGTTATCTCATGGAGATCATGGATTAATACATCAGTATTAAAATCAAGGGCCACAAGTTGTATAAAATATCAGTAGGTTGTCTTTGTAGGCCATCTTTAAAAATATATATGCAAGCTATTTACATTTGACCAAGCACATTTGTCAGAACTAAAGCGCACTCTTTAAGTAACCAACATCAGTGTTTATCTTGTCATGTTGTAAAAATTTAAACTCAAACGCAGTTGACCTGATGGCTACAATATTTTCTTGGATTGCATTTTGTAGTAATTCACAAAGTACGATCCCAAAAAAGGTACATTATTTCTCCTATATTTTACAGTCAGCAGGGTGTAACATAGATGTATATAGCTATGTAAATTATAGGATAGTCTGGCCAAGTTTGATAAAGGACTTATTTGTAAATCCACATACTCTAGCGCTGCGTGATGTGAAGGTGAACTGGTAAGTATGTACTATTCTACTAACCAGCATACAGAAATAATGATCAGGTGATGGGCATAGGAATTAGGAAAAAGATCTAAGAGTTATACTATTTCAATTAAACACGGTGTTACTGTGTTTTATCCTTGAATTTTTTGGACACCGTGCTGTACTTTTTTTTTACAGCAGTATTATTACACAGGCTAAGTCCCCAGACAGTTTGACACCTAAAAAGCCATTGTTCATCATTTGTAGAAAAAGAAAAGTACTGCTATATCAATGTWTCTCTTCAGCCTCAGATTAGAGTTTTTCAAAAAAGAGCTCAAGAGTCAAAAATACATTACAAAAAAGGAACATGACAATTTTCCTCTCTTAAACAACTCATGACCTTTAATGATTAACAAAATGCTGTTAATATTCATATGAATTTCAGTAAGGGAATATATAAATGTGCAGCACTTAAAATCCGTTAAAAGTACTCGGAACTAGTAGGGGGATGTTACCTAAAACATCAGTTTGTCACAGTAGCTCTTATAAAAAAAACATGTAATGTATATTACATTGTATTATTATGATTTTGACTTGTCTCCTCTGGATGGGGTGGACACACAGTCAGAAAGAGTAGGGGAGGACATCTCAAATAGTAACCAACAAAAAATGTGCAACAGGAAGCCCCAGCATCAGTCAATCAAGCAGCTCAATTGTGACGGCTGCAATAATGGGACAGGGAAATCAATATCCCATTGACTGGGCTGCAGCACTCTAATCAATGAGCACAGGCCTTTATGAAACCACTGTAGGAGCAGATAGGACAGGCTGATTGCGTCCACTGTTTGGGCTTTACGGGACTCTGGGGCCTGCACACCTGTTCTGGTGGCTAAGCAGGGACAGAGTCACACAGTTACCTTGGATCACTTCCTTCTGCTTTCATTCGACTTTGCATATGACGGGAACAGTCCCACAACAACGTGATCATAGGTCAGCCAGCCCTAATCAGTAACAAAGTTCAGTGAAGGCACAATTCCTTATAGCAGTAGTCAGTGGCCCCAGAATGATGGCTCATGATGATGGACCCATCGTACAATAACATGAACAGGAAACAGTTTCTCCCTCCCCATCAGGCTAGTCACAGTTCTTTAAAAGAGTACTGTAGCAGTTCTCTAGTCTTGTACTTTATACACTCTTAAAAAAGAATGTGCTATCTAGAACCAAAAATTCTTATTTGGCTGTCCCCATAGGATAACCCTTTGAAGAACCCTTTTGGGTTATGTGTAAAAACCCTTCCCACAAAGGGTTCTACATGTAACCCAAAATACTTCTACCTTGAACCAAAAAGGGTTCTACTATGGGGACTGCCGAAGAACCCTTTTTTCTCAGAGTGAAGTTTGAGAAAGGGACATGACAGCAGCCAACTTTTCCCTTCATTTCCAGTCATGGCTCCATTGACATGACATAATTTATTTAGATGCTTTAATAACTGCTAAATTATGCTGCAGATTCAATCATACATTTATTATGCCCGGGATCTCTCAGGACAATAAAAGTATAGACCTCCCCCCTAATTCATTTTCCAAAAACGGATCCAGAAAGAGTGGATATGTCCGTCAATTTGTAAGATGTTCCAGTGAAGGCACTCATATATGTCCTATACTTAAACATGTATGATTTATATATATATTTTGCCGACTGATGATCGGAATTCTGAATAATCAGGAGGTCATAAATGATAGATGTATTTAGCATTTAGAGGTKATTTGAATGCCGAAAATTACAAGTGGGATTTGTTTGACACAACAACTCTACATGACTCTATTCTCGGGAACCTTAACATTTCACTGTGTGCTGAATGCAGAGTGTGATATGCATCAATTATTAAGAGGAGCATGAGATACAGAACAAAATGTCAAGTCCCATCAGCTTGTTGTAAAGAGGGGTCTAAACCTCAGTAGCTAACAGCTCTGTAAGGCGCCTAATACTATTTCACTATGCAGAGATGAGTGGCTTAGAGGGACAGGTGACCAAACCGGTATTCAGTTAACACAGCTCAAACACAAAGCATACAAGGTAATGGTCGAGCTACAGCTATAAAATCACTTTATCAAATATTATATGATTCAAACAGTTATCATGTAAAACTGGTTTTATCTGCTATAGTGGCCAATTTGACATTAGTTTGGGCATGTTGTCAGTTACATAATTAGTTGTACTTCTTCAACCTCATAATAATAACTCAAGATGCCATGTACAGTTAGTTATATCAAAGGACGTCCAACCCATATAAACCACAACACATCTCTCCATTGAGCAGCTGACACCACAATTATGTAACATACCTTCATTAAAACCTCACATTACTTTGAAAACACAAGATAACTAAATCTTTTTTTGTCAACTACTTTGGTATGTAAATGGTTTTAAGGCATTAGTAATCTTCAAGGATCAGTGTCAAACATATATACAGTTGAAGTCGTACATTTAGGTTGGAGTCATTAAACCTCGTTTTTCAACCACTCCACAAATGTCTTGTTAACAAACTATAGTTTTGGCAAGTCGGTTAGGACATCTACTTTGTGCATGACACAAGTAATTTTTCCAACAATTGTTTACAGACCGATTATTTCACTTATAAATCACTGTATCACAATTCCAGTGGGTCAGAAGTTTACATACACTAAGTTGACTGTGACTTTAGACAGCTTGGAAAATTCCAGAAAATGATGTCATGGTTTTAGAAGCTTCTGATAGGCAAATTGACATCATTTGAGTCAATTGGAGGTGTACCTGTGGATGTATTTCAAGGCCTACCTTCAAACCCAGTGCCTCTTTGCATGAAATCATGGAAAATAAAAATAAATCACCCAAGACCTCAGAATTGTTTTTGTAGACCTCCACAAGTCTGATTCATCCTTGGGAGCAATTTCCAAACGCTTGAAGGTACCACCTTCATCTGTACAAACAATAGTACGCACGTATAAACTCCATGGGACCTCGCAGCCATCATACCGCTCAGGAAGGTGACGCGTTCTGTCTCCTAGAGATTAACGTACTTTGGTGCGAAAAGTGCGAATCAATCACAGAACAACAGCAAAGGACCTTGTGAAGATGCTGAAGGAAACAGTTTCAAAAGTATTTATATCCACAGTAAAACGAGTCCTATATRGACATAACCTCAAAGYCCGCTCAGCAAGGAAGAAGCCACTGCTCCTAAACCACCATAAAAAAGCCAGACTACGGTATGCAACTGCACATGGGGACAAAGCTCGTACTTTTTGGAGAAATGTCCTCTGGTCTGATGAAACAAAAATAGAACTGTTTGGTCATAATGACCATCGTTATGTTTGGAGGAAGAAGGGGGACGCTCGCAAGCRGAAGAACACCATCCCAACCGTGAAGCACGGCAGRCTGATGTTGTGTGGGTGTTTTGATGCAGGAGGGACTGGTGCACRTCACAAAATAGATGGCATCATGAGGGAGGAAAATTCTGTGGATATATTGAAGCAACATCTCAAGACGTCAGTCAGGAAGTTAAAGCTTGGTCGCAAATGGGTCTTCCAAATGGACAATGACCCCAAGCATACTTACAAAGTGTGGCAAAATTGCTTAAGGACAACAAAGTCAAGGTATTGGAGTGGCCATCACAAAGCCCTGACCTCAATCCTATAGAACATTTGTGTGAAAAAGTGTGTGCGAGCAAGGAGGCCTACAAACTGACTCAGTTACACCAGCTCTGTCAGGAGGAATGGGCCAAAATTCACCCAATTTATTGTGGAAGCTTGTGGAAGGCTACCCGAAATGTTTGACCCAAGTTAACATTTTTAAAGGCAATGCTACCAAATACTAATTGAGTGTATGTAAACTTCTGACCTACTGGGAATATGAAATAAATAAAAGCTGAAATAAATAATTCTCTCTACTATTATAACTGACCTAAGGCAGGGACTTTTTACTCTGATTAAATGTCAGGAATGTGAAAAACTGAGTTTAAATGTATTTGGCTAAGGTGTACGTAAACTCCGACTTCAACTGTACATATATAATGTAGACATCAGTACTCCCAAATAGAAGTATATTCCGTTGGAAAAAAAGATTTCCAAAATGGTTTAACAGCATGACAGCACACATGAGGAAACTGTAAAATATCATGCACACAAATTCATGTTTTCTACAGGACATAATTTATATCCTCAATGCATGGCCCCTTCAAAGTTCCTGTTCTGTTCAGCACTGCCACAGAGGGTTGCAACCATGCCTATCTGAATGCAGGAGCAGGCTGCTGGAGGAGAGGGCGAGAGGAGGGCCGGTAGGAGGGCTGTGACTTTGTCCAGACATCACCAGGAGGAGTTGAGGAGGAGGAGAGCGCTGATGAGGAATGAGATGAGATGAGACAGCAATAGCGGATTGAGACTAGATCCTCCCGAGCCTCGTGCGCCCATTGCCTGAAACCACAAACCAGCAGTCAGAGAAGCTCTTCAAGAACTGAAAATTCCACTTTTCAAAAGAGCAAAAAAAACGAACAATCGGGCAGTTTCTGTCTCTATCTGCTAAATTTGATGACAAGTCGTTGTAAATCAAAGGGCAACTGTGAATTACATAGTGCTTTCCATATCTCTATTATTAATGGCTTTCAACAGGATAGGCCAAGTACACAGAGATGATGAGGCTTATATCACATCAGAGAGCAGATCTCTTTGGGGAGGGGGCGGGGGGGGGGGGATTGTACTATTTTATATGGCGCAGAGCTGGGAAGTCAACAAGGAATAATAACCCAATGGCAGAGATGGATTGCACCACACATGCATTTCTAAAAAGGTCGCATTTCTTGCACCCGAAAGAAGTTTATTACACATGGTTGAAGAGGGATGCAAGAGCCCAAAATAAATGTTCTCTTTGGCTGATTTAATCATCGTTAAAGCTTCATCAAGGAACACATGGAGAGGAGAGGGTAGAGAGAGGAAATGGCAAACGTACTTAATTTGTGGATGTGGATGGGTTCGCTGCCCACACCTTCACCGCCCTCACTCAGGGCCTTGATCTGGATCAGGTAGTTGTCGTTGGGAGACAGCGTCAGCTCCATCCTGGTTTTGTTTGTTATGATGCTGTTTACGTCATTGTACCGGTGTCTTCTCAACAGCACCTAGAAACGGCAATGCAAAACACACAATCAAAAATGAAAGATTCGCTGAAATGAGCAGTGAAGAGTGAGGGAATTTAAACTTGATTTTGCTGATTGGATGATAAAATGGCTCCTAATGCTTGGTCACAGTACAGTGAGGTTTGCTGGTTGGKGCTATGGATGTTTTGTCCCTGTGGAAAACCTTACCAATATGATGGAAAGAGTGGGTTTGAGATGGTCGTGTTGTGCTTGACAAAAGAATAGAGCCACAGTGACATGAGACATACAAGATATCCGATGACCTCTGCCTCTGTCTCCATGGCTATCACAGGACCCCAGTGTAGAGTGAGCAGAGAGCCAATCATGGTCCACTCTACATTCAAAGGAGGCTGGCCTGGTGCTAAGAGAGAGAAGAACAGAGAGATGTTCATATAATACTTGTATAGTTTTACAAAATAATGAGTTTCTGTTCCCCCTAAATGTTTAAGTAAAAATGTATATACAGTACAATCCCCCAAACAGCTGCAGGAAAATGTACTTACTACAACTGGGATAATTGTAGTTGTCTCACCTAGCTATCTTAAGATGAATGCACTAATTGTAAGTCGTTCTGGATAAGAGCAACTGCTAAATGACTAAAACGTGCATGGAAATGAAATTCACTCACCTGGCTTCTTGGTGGTGGCGTTGATGTGTGTAGACTGTGGGCCTGTCCCTGCAGTGTTAAAGGCGCACACAGCTAGATAATACTGTGTGTTAGCGCTCAGTCCAGTCACATTAACAGCTGAGTAGTTTCCAGAGGTTCTCACCTTGCCTACTGTGTCAGGCTTGGTGTCATCTTCCCAGTACACCACCTGTTAACCAATGGAAAGAAGAAAACAACAAGAGATTGAGATATCAGACACAAGCAATATAATTGTAGCCAAAGGGACTTCTACAAAGGCACCCAAGAGTAACCTCAATAAGTAAAATGACAAAGGGCTTGTTTAACACAGTATAGGGATATTCTTGTCACAATAATGTGTTTAAGATCCACTGTTTTTGGTTCAATAAAATGTATTCCCCTTACAAATCTGTATTTTCATTGATAAAAGTACAGTTTCTATACATAGAAATGAACACATCCAGCTACAGCATGGAGGAATATCGTATTCTCTTAACGTAACACTAGACAGAGCAATTCATTACTTTCCTTGGYGGTATTAGCTTTCAATTAACGGTGCAGGTGAAGAGATATTTGATGAAGCAAATGAAATAATCCAATGCTAGCTTAGCGTCATTTTCAATATTCATGTTTCGGGTATTAAGTGACATAAGAGTAAAGTAAATAATTAGAGAGAAAATGTGAAGTCTGCTCTTGGGATAGGCACATCTATATTCCTGGTATTGGCCATGCAACTAAATGAACCTATTAGATACACATTTTTCATGAAAAAAGCTTAACAATATACCATACTGGAGTAAAAAACTAGATCCATACTGTAGATCTAGATCCATACTCTCTGCTGCAAGTGACTGGAACGAATTGCAAAATTCGCTGAAGCTGGAGACTTACATTTCCCTCACTAACTTTAAACATCAGCTATCTGAGCAGCTAACCGATCGCTGCAGCTGTACATAGTCCGTCTTTAAATAGCCCACCCAATCTACCTGTCACGTTCCTGACCTATTTTCTGTTGTTTTGTATGTGTTAGTCGGTCAGGGCGTGAGTATGGGTGGGCATTTCTATGTTTTGTGTTTCTATGTTTAGGTCTTGTAATCAGCCTTATATGGTTCTCAATCAGAGACAGGTGTTTGACGTTTTCCTCTGATTGAGAACCATATATAGGTTGGCTGTTCACACTGTTTGTTTGTGGGTGATTGTCTCCTGTGTCTTTCGTGTCAGTGTATGTGCACCACACGGGACTGTTTTGGCTGTTCGTTCGTTTGATGTAGTCTGTTCCTGTTCGTGAGTTCTGCGTGTAGTATGTAAGTTCCATGTTCAGGTCTGTCTACGTCGTGTTTATTATTTTGTAATTTTCAAGTGTTTTCGTGTTCATTTCGTATTTCAATAAATATCATTTATGTCATCATACCTCGCTGCGTGTTGGTCCGACCCATGCTCCTCCTCGTCCGAGGAGGAGGCAGATTTAGAACGCCGTTACACTACCTACCTCATCCCCATATTGTTTTTATTTACTTTGCTGCTCTTTTGCACACCAGTATCACTACTTACAAACCATCATCTGCTCATCTATCACTCCAGTGTTAATCTGCTAAATTGTAATTACTTTGCTACTATGGCCAATTTATTGCCATACCTCCTCATGCCATTTGCACACACTGTATATAGACTATGTCTTTTCTATTGTGTTATTGACTGTACGCTTGTTTAGTCCATGTGTAACTCTGTGTTGTTGTTACTGTCGCTCTGCTTTATCTTGGCCAGGTCGCAGTTGTAAATGAGAACTTGTTCTCAACTAGCTAACCTGGTTAAATAAAGGTGGGAAAAAAAGTAGATGGGTATATTATCAGTTTAGACCTATCCTGCCAGTTTGACTACTAACACAAACAATACTAATGCATCTGTCTGTGAAAGGTGTCATCTCTTTCACAATCCATGGAGTGGTGGCGTGGGCGGCACAGGGGTTGATGGTGATGAGGTGTAGGGCGACCGTGTGGTGGCGCTGGTCCTTCGCAGTGTTATGGCGCACACAGCTAGATATACTGGTGTGTTAGGTCAGTCCAGTCATTAACAGCTGAGTAGTTTCAGAGGTTCTCACATTGCCTACTGTGTCAGGCTTGGTGTATTTCCAGTACACACCTGGTTACCAATGGTTAAAGAAGAAACAACAAGAGATTGGGAGATAGTAGACACAAGCATATTATTGTAGCCAAAGGGACTTCTAAAAGGGCACCAGAGTAACCTACTAAGGTAAAATGAAAGGGCTTGTTTAAACAGTATAGGGATATTCTTGGTCAAAATAATGTGTTTAAGATCCACTGGTTTTTGGTTCATAAATGTATCACTTAAAATCTGTATTTTTCATTGATAAAGTACGTTTTCTCTATAAATAGAATATGAACACATCCAGCTTACGCATGGGAGGCATAATCGTATTCTCTTTAACCTAGGACAGAAAGCAATCATCTCTTTCTTGGGGGTAATTAGCTTTCAATTAACGGTGCAGGTGCAAGAGATATTTGATGAAGCAAATGAAATAATCCATGCTAGCTTAGCGTCATTTTTCAATATTCATGTTTTGGGTTACTTTAGTGACGATGTAAAGTAATAATTAGAGAGCAAATGTGAAGGTCTGCTCTTAGGGATAGGCACATTATATTCTGGTATTGGCATGCAACTAAATGAACTTTAGATTACACATTTTTCATGAAAAAAGCTTAACTATTACATACTGGAGTAAAAATAGATCCATACTGGGGGTAGATTAGATCATACTCTCTGCTCGCAAGTGACTGGGAGAATGCAAAATCCTGGAGTGGAGACTTACATTTCCGCTCACTACTTTAAACATCAGCTATCTGAGCGCTACCGACTCGTGCGCTGTACTATAGTCCGTCTTTAAATGCCCACCCATCTACTGTCACGTTCTGACTCTATTTTCTGTGTTTTGTCTGTGTTAGGTCGGTCAGGCGGTGGAGTCATGGAGTGGCATTTCTATGTTTTGTGTGTTCTATTGTTTTAGGTTTGTATGCAGCCTTATATGGTTCTCATCAGGAGGACAGGTGTTTGACGTTTCTCGATTGAGACCATATTATAGGTTGGCTGTTCAACTGTTTGTTTGTTGGGTGATTGTCCCTGTGTCTTTTCGTGTCAGTTGTATGTGGCACACACGGGACTGGTTTTGGCTTGTTCGTTCGTTTTGCATGTAGTTGTTCTCTGTTCGTGAGTTTTGCGGTGTAGTATTAAAGTTTCCATGTTCAGGTCTGTCTACGTTCGTGTTCTTATTTGTTATTTCAAGTGGTTTCGTGTTCATTTGTATTTCAATAAATATCATTTTATGTCATCATACGTCGTGCGTGTTTGGTCCGACCATGCTCCTCCTCGTCCGAGAGGAGGCAGTTTAGAAACCCGGTTACAGAATCCCACAACCTAGGACAGCGGCGGGGGAGAGCTCAATCAGAGCACGAGGACTCGTGGACTTGGAGGAAGTATTGGAGGGAAAAGGACACTGGGCGCACAATTGGGGGAATAATCGCCGGCTCTGCTGAGGAGATGGAGGGGCAGGCGAGAGCGCTAACAAAAGCGGGGACTTGGGGTTTTTTAAATGAGGAGGCAGCAAGGGAGTACGTGGCTGGAGAGCTGAAAAAGGCGTGTGTTATACGTAAAATTTCTTGGGGGGGGCTATAGAGGTGGTGGGGCAAGGGAGGTAGGGCGACCTGGCCACTTCCAGGCTAACCGTGGGAGAGCGGGAGTTACGGGGGCGGACACGTGTTACGCAGTAGAGCGCACGGTTCTCCTGTACGTGTTTCATAGCCCGGTGCGGGTTATTCCACCTCCGCACTGGGTAGGGCTAGATTGGGTGCATTTGATTCAGGGTGCCATGAAGCGGCTAAGGTCTGGTACAGTGGCATCTCCTCCGGGCCGGCTTACATGGACCAGGCTCTAGCATGGTGTCCCGGTTTGCGCCTGGATAACCCAGTGCGGGCTTTTCCACCTGCGGCGGCTCTCGGCAGGGGACATTAACAGGTAAGGTTTGGGGCGGCTCAGACGTGCTCAAGAGAGCCAGTAGCCTGCACGGTCCGGGTATTCGGGGCACCCACCCAGTCGTTCCACAGTGCTAACTCACGCACAGGCTTCGTGGTGTCTCCGAGCTGTTCTCCTTCCAATGAACTTCGTTCCAATGGTGGGTTCTCCAGCCATTACCACAGTGCCTACGTCACGTCCAAGCCTCCTGTGCGTCTCCAGAGTCCTGTGCATTCCCTGTTGTGCTCCCCGACTAAGCCCTTGAAGTGCGTGTTCCCAGCCGGTATACACAGTGCCGGACCAACGCACTAGGCCTAATGTGCGTCTCCAGGGTCAGTTATGCCGTCCTTCTCACCGACTAGCTTTGAGATGCGTGTCCACCCAGTACCCCAGTTTCGGCCCACGCACGGCTACAGTGGCTCATACGGCAGAGCATCTTCTCCCCAGCGCCATCTGAGCACATCCGTCTCCCCAGGCATCTGGCCATCGTCTCCCACGTTGGCATCTGAGCATCGTCTCCCCAGTGCGATCTGAGCGCCCGTTCCTGTTCCGAGCCGTCGAGCCGGTTTCGTAGTCAGGGGCTTAGAAGGCGCCAACCAGACAGGATTTTGCCCAGACAGCCGCCAACGAAGGAAATCTTGGCCCAGAGCCCGCAAAACCAGTAACAGGATCCTTGCCAGAGCCGCCCAACAGACAGGACCAGACAGAAGCCCGTCCAGCAGGACCCAGCCAGAGCCCGTCAGCCCCAAGGAGCCTGCCCAGAAGCCCGCCCAGCCCGGCCCAGTAGAGCCCGTCCGCAAGGGGCACCAGCCAGAATAAGCCGTCAGGGGGGGCCTTTGCCAGAAGCCCGTCAGCCCGGGGCTTTGGGCCCAGAGCTCGTCCAGCCCAGGGGCTTTGCCAAGAGCCGTCAGCCCCAGGACCAGCCAGAGCCGTCCAGCCCAGGACAAGCCCAGAGTCAGCAGCAGGATCCGCCGAGGGTCCGCACCCCTCATGGGGAGCCGTCCCCAGAGCCCCGTTCAGCCCCAGCCATGGAGCGGTCAGAAGCCCGTCGCGAGCATTGACGCCAGAGCCCCAGGCCAAGCCCAGGAATCCCACCAGGTCCCCCATTCTGGGTGTTTGGCCCCCCCTTCTGGTGGGTTGCCCTTTAATTTTTAGCGTGGGGGTTATGGGAAGGGTGGTTCATTTGAGGAGGCTTTACGGAAAGCCCCCCTGGGTTGACCTAATGGTGGGGTGGGGATCCTCGTCGAGCCTGGGAAAAGCCACACCGTGGGTCCAGATGCCCCCATCCCAGATACCCTCCCCTAGGACTTTTGGTAAAGTTTTCCCGTCCCCGAAGTAAAACAACTTGGAGGGGGGGGTTTTTGGGTTTTTTCACGTTTCCTGACGTATTTTTTCCTGTTGTTTTTTGTATGTGGTTTTGAGTCCCGTCAGGCGTGAAGTATGGGGTTGGGGGCAAGATTTTCTTTTTTTGTGGGGTTTTTTCCCTATGTTTTTTTAGTGTCTTTTTGTCAATCAGCTTATTGTTTCTCATCGGGACAGGTTGTTTTTTTTGGAACCCGTTTTCCCTCTGAATTTTGAAAAGACATAATATAGGTTTTTTTGGCTGTTCAACAACTGGTTTTTGTTTTTTTTTTTGTGGGGTGGATTGTCCTCCCTGGTTGGGTCCCTTTTCGTGTCAGTGGGTTCATGTGCACAACACGGGCGGTTTTGGGGCTTGGTTCCTGTTATTTGATGTAAGTCCTGGTGTTCCTGTTCGTGAAGTTTCCTTGCGGTGGTAGTCTGTAAAGTTCCAATGTTCAGGTTCTTGGGGTTTCTACGTCGTGTTTTAAATTATTTTTGGGTAATTTTCAAGTGTTTTTGTTTCTTGGGTATTTCTTTCAATAAC
>NC_036838.1:51139471-51142304 GCF_002910315.2 Salvelinus sp. IW2-2015
ATAAATATCATTTATGTCATCATACCTCGCTGCGTGTTGGTCCGACCCATGCTCCTCCTCGTCCGAGGAGGAGGCAGATTTAGAACGCCGTTACACTACCTACCTCATCCCCATATTGTTTTTATTTACTTTGCTGCTCTTTTGCACACCAGTATCACTACTTACAAACCATCATCTGCTCATCTATCACTCCAGTGTTAATCTGCTAAATTGTAATTACTTTGCTACTATGGCCAATTTATTGCCATACCTCCTCATGCCATTTGCACACACTGTATATAGACTATGTCTTTTCTATTGTGTTATTGACTGTACGCTTGTTTAGTCCATGTGTAACTCTGTGTTGTTGTTACTGTCGCTCTGCTTTATCTTGGCCAGGTCGCAGTTGTAAATGAGAACTTGTTCTCAACTAGCTAACCTGGTTAAATAAAGGTGGGAAAAAAAGTAGATGGGTATATTATCAGTTTAGACCTATCCTGCCAGTTTGACTACTAACACAAACAATACTAATGCATCTGTCTGTGAAAGGTGTCATCTCTTTCACAATCCTATGACCTCCACTGTACCCAACCTCTAAGGCTCAAGATGCATACTAACAGCTTACCCCCTTAAAAGCCCCTCTCTCGCCAATCCTGTTTGCTGACCTGATAGCACTATTGTATCAACACAATATAGCCAGTGCCATGGCAACCAAAGGGTTTTGTTCCAGGGGGCAGAGGTGAGCAGGATTGAAAGAGCACTGGGAGAAAAGGAAAAGCTCTTCTTGCGTACTTAAATGGATGGATGAGAGCTTTTCTCAACCGGCTATAAAAGCTGCTGCAGCTCAATGGTGGTGGTCGTTAGACACAGCTGCTCTAAGCAGTGCTGGGACATATACAGTACGTATAGGAGTCAACATATTAACAAAATGTTGTCAAGGTTACAGAACTCCTCATGATATCTTATACAGTGAGATGTTACAGTACACACCACCCCAGGGGATATTTCAAGAACCGTGTGTTCAAATAGAACAAATTAAGCTACTGCTTTACATATAAACACTAGAAATGGCAATGCGTATGTGTTGTTTTATTGAGGAAATTGAGTGAATCCTACCTCATAACCCAGCACTCTTTCAGGGGTGACGGGGAGGGCTTCCCAGATCACTTCAATTGTAGCTGCAGATACACTCCTGCCCCAAACCCTCTTAGGAGCCTCAATTGGTACTGCAGAAATAGAGAGCTGGTGAGAAGCCCACAGACTCATTCAACACCATCAAACACGCTAATAGGAACGAGAGGAAAGCAGAGAATAGACCTGTAGATTCACTGGATAGAGCTTTTGCCTCCGCTTGGTTGTTATTGGGATCTGACTTGCATGGCAAATTCAAATAACACAGTACCTCACTGACAGCCCAGTGTATGTAGTAAGTGTCTGCTAGGATTTCCTGTAATCTACCCCTGCAATAACTAATATCAAGTTGACACTCCCAGCTTGAGGGGGAAAGTGTCTGAACCAACGTATTTCATCTTTACTATAGAAGGTTGTGCCTCCAGAATGAAAAGATTAGGCACGGTTTCAGCGTGACTTCCATTGGCAGCCGTTTCCTTTACCTTCCTCTGCTGAGAACACTGTGGCTATGGAACTGAAGGGGCCCTCCCCACGGTTGTTGTACGCCCCAACCTTCACATCGAACGGTGAGAAAGGCGGGATGGTGTCGTTGAGGAACGAATGTATCTGGGCACCCCGGGGTGGAGATGAACTGTGGTGGTATTGGACCGCGGCCGGAAGGCGATGATGTTATACTTGAACTCTCATTCTGCAGTTCCTCTCGGGAGGGTGGGAGCGAACACAAAACTTAGTGTATTAAAAGGCATACAGACAAATACACAAAGAGTCTTCACTTGGTGCAATGATTAGATTGTAGTGTTACACAAGGTTCCAAATGGCTGTGTTATAATTTGGCCCCCTAGTTTTTCTGGACAAAATATATAATGTATTTATTTAAGAAAAGACTATAAATACTAGCGATCAGTCAAGTGGATTTTAATTTAGGAAATCTGTTAAAGTATTCCCACGCATAATGAGATTATCAGTGGGCCAAAAAAGTATTTAGTTCACCACAATTGTGCAGTTCTCCTCTTAAAAGATGAGAGAGGTGTATTTTCTCATTCAACTATGAGACCAAAATGAATTTTTTCTCCAGAAATCACATTGTAGGATTTTTATGAATTTTTGCAAATTTATGGTGAAATAAGTATTGGTCCAAAAGTTTATTCAATACTTTGTATATACCCTTTGTTGGATGACAGAGGTCAAAACGGTGTTTTCTGTAGGTCTTCACAAGGTTTTCACACACTGTTTGCTGTATTTGCCCATTCTCCATGCCAGATTTCTAGAGCAGTGATGTTTTGGGGCTGTTGCTGGGCAACACGGACTTTCAACTCCCTCCAAAATTTCTATGGGGTTTGAGATCTGGAGACTGGCTCACCTCAGGACCTTGAAATGCTTCGAAAGCCATCCTTCGTTGCCGGGCGGTGTGTTTGGGATCATTGTCATGCTGAAAGCCAGCCACGTTTCATCTTCAATGCCCTTGCTGATGGTAGGCTTTGTTACTTTGGTCCCGCTCTCTGCAGGTCATTCACTAGGTCCCCCGTGTGGTTCTGGGATTTTTGCCCACGTTGTGCTCATTTTGACCCCACGGGGTGAGTCTTGCGTGGAGCCCCAGATGGGGAGTTATCAGTGGTCTTGTATGTCTTCCTTTCCTAATAATTGCTCCCACAGTTGATTTCTTCAAACCAAGCTGCTTACTATTGCAGATTCAGTCTCCAGCCTGGTGGCAGGTATAAATTTG